>NW_027476396.1:237500-253914 GCF_051020955.1 Megalopta genalis | reverse complement strand
CAAGAGTAAAGTACCATTTTCCTACATTAGATTTCGTTCTAAATGCTTAATCCCTATGTAAAAACGTTAGTTAAGCAAGAATATCGTATTTTTAAAAAAATCTAATGATAGGATTTTCCAGAAAATTGAAAAAACCGAAAAATGTCAAGAGTAAAGTGCCATTTTCTGACATTAGATTTCGTTCTAAATGCTTAATCCCTATGTAGAAACGTTAGTTAAGCAAGAATATCGTATTTTTAAAAAAATCTAATGGTAGGATTTTTCAGAAAATTGAAAAAACCGTAAAATGTCAAGAGTAAAGTGCCCTTATTTTAAACATTATATCGTTCTAAATGCTTAATCCCTATGTAAAAAAGTTATCTAAGCAAGAATATGTTATTGAATAAAATGAGAAAAATTTATTTTAGCCGTAAATCGAAAATAATGGGTCGAGCGAATCGGTCGATTGCGCCGAGACGCGCTATGATGCAACAGACGAGCGATTGGAACGCCCGAATATTTTCAAAGTCCCAACGTACCGATCAAGAGTAAAGTACCATTTTCCTACATTAGATTTCGTTCTAAATGCTTAATCCCTATGTAAAAACGTTAGTTAAGCAAGAATATCGTATTTTTAAAAAAATCTAATGATAGGATTTTCCAGAAAATTGAAAAAACCGAAAAATGTCAAGAGTAAAGTGCCATTTTCTGACATTAGATTTCGTTCTAAATGCTTAATCCCTATGTAGAAACGTTAGTTATGCAAGATTATCGTATTTTTAAAAAAATCTAATGATAGGATTTTTCAGAAAATTGAAAAAACCGTAAAATGTCAAGAGTAAAGTGCCCTTATTTTAAACATTATATCGTTCTAAATGCTTAATCCCTATGTAAAAAAGTTATCTAAGCAAGAATATGTTATTGAATAAAATGAGAAAAATTTATTTTAGCCGTAAATCGAAAATAATGGGTCGAGCGAATCGGTCGATTGCGCCGAGACGCGCTATGATGCAACAGACGAGCGATTGGAACGCCCGAATATTTTCAAAGTCCCAACGTACCGGTCAAGAGTAAAGTACCATTTTCCTACATTAGATTTCGTTCTAAATGCTTAATCCCTATGTAAAAACGTTAGTTAAGCAAGAATATCGTATTTTAAAAAAAATCTAATGATAGGATTTTCCAGAAAATTGAAAAAACCGAAAAATGTCAAGAGTAAAGTGCCATTTTCTGACATTAGATTTCGTTCTAAATGCTTAATCCCTATGTAGAAACGTTAGTTAAGCAAGAATATCGTATTTTTAAAAAAATCTAATGATAGGATTTTTCAGAAAATTGAAAAAACCGTAAAATGTCAAGAGTAAAGTGCCATTATTTTAAACAATGTATCGTTCTAAATGCTTAATCCCTATGTAAAAAAGTTATTTAAGCAAGAATATGTTATTGAAAAAAATTAGAAAAATTTATTTTAGCCGTAAATCGAAAATAATGGGGACACCGGAGCTGTTCGAAGCGCCGAGACGCGCCGCGTACGGCCGAATATTTTCTAAGTCCCAACGTACCGATCAAGAGTAAAGTACCATTTTCCTACATTAGATTTCGTTCTAAATGCTTAATCCCTATGTAAAAACGTTAGTTAAGCAAGAATATCGTATTTTTAAAAAAATCTAATGATAGGATTTTCCAGAAAATTGAAAAAACCGAAAAATGTCAAGAGTAAAGTGCCATTTTCTGACATTAGATTTCGTTCTAAATGCTTAATCCCTATGTAGAAACGTTAGTTAAGCAAGAATATCGTATTTTTAAAAAAATCTAATGGTAGGATTTTTCAGAAAATTGAAAAAACCGTAAAATGTCAAGAGTAAAGTGCCCTTATTTTAAACATTATATCGTTCTAAATGCTTAATCCCTATGTAAAAAAGTTATCTAAGCAAGAATATGTTATTGAATAAAATGAGAAAAATTTATTTTAGCCGTAAATCGAAAATAATGGGTCGAGCGAATCGGTCGATTGCGCCGAGACGCGCTATGATGCAACAGACGAGCGATTGGAACGCCCGAATATTTTCAAAGTCCCAACGTACCGATCAAGAGTAAAGTACCATTTTCCTACATTAGATTTCGTTCTAAATGCTTAATCCCTATGTAAAAACGTTAGTTAAGCAAGAATATCGTATTTTTAAAAAAATCTAATGATAGGATTTTCCAGAAAATTGAAAAAACCGAAAAATGTCAAGAGTAAAGTGCCATTTTCTGACATTAGATTTCGTTCTAAATGCTTAATCCCTATGTAGAAACGTTAGTTATGCAAGATTATCGTATTTTTAAAAAAATCTAATGATAGGATTTTTCAGAAAATTGAAAAAACCGTAAAATGTCAAGAGTAAAGTGCCCTTATTTTAAACATTATATCGTTCTAAATGCTTAATCCCTATGTAAAAAAGTTATCTAAGCAAGAATATGTTATTGAATAAAATGAGAAAAATTTATTTTAGCCGTAAATCGAAAATAATGGGTCGAGCGAATCGGTCGATTGCGCCGAGACGCGCTATGATGCAACAGACGAGCGATTGGAACGCCCGAATATTTTCAAAGTCCCAACGTACCGGTCAAGAGTAAAGTACCATTTTCCTACATTAGATTTCGTTCTAAATGCTTAATCCCTATGTAAAAACGTTAGTTAAGCAAGAATATCGTATTTTAAAAAAAATCTAATGATAGGATTTTCCAGAAAATTGAAAAAACCGAAAAATGTCAAGAGTAAAGTGCCATTTTCTGACATTAGATTTCGTTCTAAATGCTTAATCCCTATGTAGAAACGTTAGTTAAGCAAGATTATCGTATTTTTAAAAAAATCTAATGATAGGATTTTTCAGAAAATTGAAAAAACCGTAAAATGTCAAGAGTAAAGTGCCCTTATTTTAAACATTATATCGTTCTAAATGCTTAATCCCTATGTAAAAAAGTTATCTAAGCAAGAATATGTTATTGAATAAAATGAGAAAAATTTATTTTAGCCGTAAATCGAAAATAATGGGTCGAGCGAATCGGTCGATTGCGCCGAGACGCGCTATGATGCAACAGACGAGCGATTGGAACGCCCGAATATTTTCAAAGTCCCAACGTACCGGTCAAGAGTAAAGTACCATTTTCCTACATTAGATTTCGTTCTAAATGCTTAATCCCTATGTAAAAACGTTAGTTAAGCAAGAATATCGTATTTTAAAAAAAATCTAATGATAGGATTTTCCAGAAAATTGAAAAAACCGAAAAATGTCAAGAGTAAAGTGCCATTTTCTGACATTAGATTTCGTTCTAAATGCTTAATCCCTATGTAGAAACGTTAGTTATGCAAGATTATCGTATTTTTAAAAAAATCTAATGATAGGATTTTTCAGAAAATTGAAAAAACCGTAAAATGTCAAGAGTAAAGTGCCCTTATTTTAAACATTATATCGTTCTAAATGCTTAATCCCTATGTAAAAAAGTTATCTAAGCAAGAATATGTTATTGAATAAAATGAGAAAAATTTATTTTAGCCGTAAATCGAAAATAATGGGTCGAGCGAATCGGTCGATTGCGCCGAGACGCGCTATGATGCAACAGACGAGCGATTGGAACGCCCGAATATTTTCAAAGTCCCAACGTACCGATCAAGAGTAAAGTACCATTTTCCTACATTAGATTTCGTTCTAAATGCTTAATCCCTATGTAAAAACGTTAGTTAAGCAAGAATATCGTATTTTTAAAAAAATCTAATGATAGGATTTTCCAGAAAATTGAAAAAACCGAAAAATGTCAAGAGTAAAGTGCCCTTTTCTGACATTAGATTTCGTTCTAAATGCTTAATCCCTATGTAGAAACGTTAGTTATGCAAGATTATCGTATTTTTAAAAAAATCTAATGATAGGATTTTTCAGAAAATTGAAAAAACCGTAAAATGTCAAGAGTAAAGTGCCCTTATTTTAAACATTATATCGTTCTAAATGCTTAATCCCTATGTAAAAAAGTTATCTAAGCAAGAATATGTTATTGAATAAAATGAGAAAAATTTATTTTAGCCGTAAATCGAAAATAATGGGTCGAGCGAATCGGTCGATTGCGCCGAGACGCGCTATGATGCAACAGACGAGCGATTGGAACGCCCGAATATTTTCAAAGTCCCAACGTACCGGTCAAGAGTAAAGTACCATTTTCCTACATTAGATTTCGTTCTAAATGCTTAATCCCTATGTAAAAACGTTAGTTAAGCAAGAATATCGTATTTTAAAAAAAATCTAATGATAGGATTTTCCAGAAAATTGAAAAAACCGAAAAATGTCAAGAGTAAAGTGCCATTTTCTGACATTAGATTTCGTTCTAAATGCTTAATCCCTATGTAGAAACGTTAGTTATGCAAGATTATCGTATTTTTAAAAAAATCTAATGATAGGATTTTTCAGAAAATTGAAAAAACCGTAAAATGTCAAGAGTAAAGTGCCCTTATTTTAAACATTATATCGTTCTAAATGCTTAATCCCTATGTAAAAAAGTTATCTAAGCAAGAATATGTTATTGAATAAAATGAGAAAAATTTATTTTAGCCGTAAATCGAAAATAATGGGTCGAGCGAATCGGTCGATTGCGCCGAGACGCGCTATGATGCAACAGACGAGCGATTGGAACGCCCGAATATTTTCAAAGTCCCAACGTACCGGTCAAGAGTAAAGTACCATTTTCCTACATTAGATTTCGTTCTAAATGCTTAATCCCTATGTAAAAACGTTAGTTAAGCAAGAATATCGTATTTTAAAAAAAATCTAATGATAGGATTTTCCAGAAAATTGAAAAAACCGAAAAATGTCAAGAGTAAAGTGCCATTTTCTGACATTAGATTTCGTTCTAAATGCTTAATCCCTATGTAGAAACGTTAGTTAAGCAAGATTATCGTATTTTTAAAAAAATCTAATGATAGGATTTTTCAGAAAATTGAAAAAACCGTAAAATGTCAAGAGTAAAGTGCCCTTATTTTAAACATTATATCGTTCTAAATGCTTAATCCCTATGTAAAAAAGTTATCTAAGCAAGAATATGTTATTGAATAAAATGAGAAAAATTTATTTTAGCCGTAAATCGAAAATAATGGGTCGAGCGAATCGGTCGATTGCGCCGAGACGCGCTATGATGCAACAGACGAGCGATTGGAACGCCCGAATATTTTCAAAGTCCCAACGTACCGGTCAAGAGTAAAGTACCATTTTCCTACATTAGATTTCGTTCTAAATGCTTAATCCCTATGTAAAAACGTTAGTTAAGCAAGAATATCGTATTTTAAAAAAAATCTAATGATAGGATTTTCCAGAAAATTGAAAAAACCGAAAAATGTCAAGAGTAAAGTGCCATTTTCTGACATTAGATTTCGTTCTAAATGCTTAATCCCTATGTAGAAACGTTAGTTATGCAAGATTATCGTATTTTTAAAAAAATCTAATGATAGGATTTTTCAGAAAATTGAAAAAACCGTAAAATGTCAAGAGTAAAGTGCCCTTATTTTAAACATTATATCGTTCTAAATGCTTAATCCCTATGTAAAAAAGTTATCTAAGCAAGAATATGTTATTGAATAAAATGAGAAAAATTTATTTTAGCCGTAAATCGAAAATAATGGGTCGAGCGAATCGGTCGATTGCGCCGAGACGCGCTATGATGCAACAGACGAGCGATTGGAACGCCCGAATATTTTCAAAGTCCCAACGTACCGGTCAAGAGTAAAGTACCATTTTCCTACATTAGATTTCGTTCTAAATGCTTAATCCCTATGTAAAAACGTTAGTTAAGCAAGAATATCGTATTTTTAAAAAAATCTAATGATAGGATTTTCCAGAAAATTGAAAAAACCGAAAAATGTCAAGAGTAAAGTGCCATTTTCTGACATTAGATTTCGTTCTAAATGCTTAATCCCTATGTAGAAACGTTAGTTATGCAAGATTATCGTATTTTTAAAAAAATCTAATGATAGGATTTTTCAGAAAATTGAAAAAACCGTAAAATGTCAAGAGTAAAGTGCCCTTATTTTAAACATTATATCGTTCTAAATGCTTAATCCCTATGTAAAAAAGTTATCTAAGCAAGAATATGTTATTGAATAAAATGAGAAAAATTTATTTTAGCCGTAAATCGAAAATAATGGGTCGAGCGAATCGGTCGATTGCGCCGAGACGCGCTATGATGCAACAGACGAGCGATTGGAACGCCCGAATATTTTCAAAGTCCCAACGTACCGATCAAGAGTAAAGTACCATTTTCCTACATTAGATTTCGTTCTAAATGCTTAATCCCTATGTAAAAACGTTAGTTAAGCAAGAATATCGTATTTTTAAAAAAATCTAATGATAGGATTTTCCAGAAAATTGAAAAAACCGAAAAATGTCAAGAGTAAAGTGCCCTTTTCTGACATTAGATTTCGTTCTAAATGCTTAATCCCTATGTAGAAACGTTAGTTATGCAAGATTATCGTATTTTTAAAAAAATCTAATGATAGGATTTTTCAGAAAATTGAAAAAACCGTAAAATGTCAAGAGTAAAGTGCCCTTATTTTAAACATTATATCGTTCTAAATGCTTAATCCCTATGTAAAAAAGTTATCTAAGCAAGAATATGTTATTGAATAAAATGAGAAAAATTTATTTTAGCCGTAAATCGAAAATAATGGGTCGAGCGAATCGGTCGATTGCGCCGAGACGCGCTATGATGCAACAGACGAGCGATTGGAACGCCCGAATATTTTCAAAGTCCCAACGTACCGGTCAAGAGTAAAGTACCATTTTCCTACATTAGATTTCGTTCTAAATGCTTAATCCCTATGTAAAAACGTTAGTTAAGCAAGAATATCGTATTTTAAAAAAAATCTAATGATAGGATTTTCCAGAAAATTGAAAAAACCGAAAAATGTCAAGAGTAAAGTGCCATTTTCTGACATTAGATTTCGTTCTAAATGCTTAATCCCTATGTAGAAACGTTAGTTAAGCAAGATTATCGTATTTTTAAAAAAATCTAATGATAGGATTTTTCAGAAAATTGAAAAAACCGTAAAATGTCAAGAGTAAAGTGCCCTTATTTTAAACATTATATCGTTCTAAATGCTTAATCCCTATGTAAAAAAGTTATCTAAGCAAGAATATGTTATTGAATAAAATGAGAAAAATTTATTTTAGCCGTAAATCGAAAATAATGGGTCGAGCGAATCGGTCGATTGCGCCGAGACGCGCTATGATGCAACAGACGAGCGATTGGAACGCCCGAATATTTTCAAAGTCCCAACGTACCGGTCAAGAGTAAAGTACCATTTTCCTACATTAGATTTCGTTCTAAATGCTTAATCCCTATGTAAAAACGTTAGTTAAGCAAGAATATCGTATTTTAAAAAAAATCTAATGATAGGATTTTCCAGAAAATTGAAAAAACCGAAAAATGTCAAGAGTAAAGTGCCATTTTCTGACATTAGATTTCGTTCTAAATGCTTAATCCCTATGTAGAAACGTTAGTTATGCAAGATTATCGTATTTTTAAAAAAATCTAATGATAGGATTTTTCAGAAAATTGAAAAAACCGTAAAATGTCAAGAGTAAAGTGCCCTTATTTTAAACATTATATCGTTCTAAATGCTTAATCCCTATGTAAAAAAGTTATCTAAGCAAGAATATGTTATTGAATAAAATGAGAAAAATTTATTTTAGCCGTAAATCGAAAATAATGGGTCGAGCGAATCGGTCGATTGCGCCGAGACGCGCTATGATGCAACAGACGAGCGATTGGAACGCCCGAATATTTTCAAAGTCCCAACGTACCGGTCAAGAGTAAAGTACCATTTTCCTACATTAGATTTCGTTCTAAATGCTTAATCCCTATGTAAAAACGTTAGTTAAGCAAGAATATCGTATTTTTAAAAAAATCTAATGATAGGATTTTCCAGAAAATTGAAAAAACCGAAAAATGTCAAGAGTAAAGTGCCATTTTCTGACATTAGATTTCGTTCTAAATGCTTAATCCCTATGTAGAAACGTTAGTTATGCAAGATTATCGTATTTTTAAAAAAATCTAATGATAGGATTTTTCAGAAAATTGAAAAAACCGTAAAATGTCAAGAGTAAAGTGCCCTTATTTTAAACATTATATCGTTCTAAATGCTTAATCCCTATGTAAAAAAGTTATCTAAGCAAGAATATGTTATTGAATAAAATGAGAAAAATTTATTTTAGCCGTAAATCGAAAATAATGGGTCGAGCGAATCGGTCGATTGCGCCGAGACGCGCTATGATGCAACAGACGAGCGATTGGAACGCCCGAATATTTTCAAAGTCCCAACGTACCGGTCAAGAGTAAAGTACCATTTTCCTACATTAGATTTCGTTCTAAATGCTTAATCCCTATGTAAAAACGTTAGTTAAGCAAGAATATCGTATTTTAAAAAAAATCTAATGATAGGATTTTCCAGAAAATTGAAAAAACCGAAAAATGTCAAGAGTAAAGTGCCATTTTCTGACATTAGATTTCGTTCTAAATGCTTAATCCCTATGTAGAAACGTTAGTTAAGCAAGATTATCGTATTTTTAAAAAAATCTAATGATAGGATTTTTCAGAAAATTGAAAAAACCGTAAAATGTCAAGAGTAAAGTGCCCTTATTTTAAACATTATATCGTTCTAAATGCTTAATCCCTATGTAAAAAAGTTATCTAAGCAAGAATATGTTATTGAATAAAATGAGAAAAATTTATTTTAGCCGTAAATCGAAAATAATGGGTCGAGCGAATCGGTCGATTGCGCCGAGACGCGCTATGATGCAACAGACGAGCGATTGGAACGCCCGAATATTTTCAAAGTCCCAACGTACCGGTCAAGAGTAAAGTACCATTTTCCTACATTAGATTTCGTTCTAAATGCTTAATCCCTATGTAAAAACGTTAGTTAAGCAAGAATATCGTATTTTTAAAAAAATCTAATGATAGGATTTTCCAGAAAATTGAAAAAACCGAAAAATGTCAAGAGTAAAGTGCCATTTTCTGACATTAGATTTCGTTCTAAATGCTTAATCCCTATGTAGAAACGTTAGTTATGCAAGATTATCGTATTTTTAAAAAAATCTAATGATAGGATTTTTCAGAAAATTGAAAAAACCGTAAAATGTCAAGAGTAAAGTGCCCTTATTTTAAACATTATATCGTTCTAAATGCTTAATCCCTATGTAAAAAAGTTATCTAAGCAAGAATATGTTATTGAATAAAATGAGAAAAATTTATTTTAGCCGTAAATCGAAAATAATGGGTCGAGCGAATCGGTCGATTGCGCCGAGACGCGCTATGATGCAACAGACGAGCGATTGGAACGCCCGAATATTTTCAAAGTCCCAACGTACCGGTCAAGAGTAAAGTACCATTTTCCTACATTAGATTTCGTTCTAAATGCTTAATCCCTATGTAAAAACGTTAGTTAAGCAAGAATATCGTATTTTAAAAAAAATCTAATGATAGGATTTTCCAGAAAATTGAAAAAACCGAAAAATGTCAAGAGTAAAGTGCCATTTTCTGACATTAGATTTCGTTCTAAATGCTTAATCCCTATGTAGAAACGTTAGTTATGCAAGATTATCGTATTTTTAAAAAAATCTAATGATAGGATTTTTCAGAAAATTGAAAAAACCGTAAAATGTCAAGAGTAAAGTGCCCTTATTTTAAACATTATATCGTTCTAAATGCTTAATCCCTATGTAAAAAAGTTATCTAAGCAAGAATATGTTATTGAATAAAATGAGAAAAATTTATTTTAGCCGTAAATCGAAAATAATGGGTCGAGCGAATCGGTCGATTGCGCCGAGACGCGCTATGATGCAACAGACGAGCGATTGGAACGCCCGAATATTTTCAAAGTCCCAACGTACCGGTCAAGAGTAAAGTACCATTTTCCTACATTAGATTTCGTTCTAAATGCTTAATCCCTATGTAAAAACGTTAGTTAAGCAAGAATATCGTATTTTTAAAAAAATCTAATGATAGGATTTTCCAGAAAATTGAAAAAACCGAAAAATGTCAAGAGTAAAGTGCCATTTTCTGACATTAGATTTCGTTCTAAATGCTTAATCCCTATGTAGAAACGTTAGTTAAGCAAGAATATCGTATTTTTAAAAAAATCTAATGGTAGGATTTTTCAGAAAATTGAAAAAACCGTAAAATGTCAAGAGTAAAGTGCCCTTATTTTAAACATTATATCGTTCTAAATGCTTAATCCCTATGTAAAAAAGTTATCTAAGCAAGAATATGTTATTGAATAAAATGAGAAAAATTTATTTTAGCCGTAAATCGAAAATAATGGGTCGAGCGAATCGGTCGATTGCGCCGAGACGCGCTATGATGCAACAGACGAGCGATTGGAACGCCCGAATATTTTCAAAGTCCCAACGTACCGATCAAGAGTAAAGTACCATTTTCCTACATTAGATTTCGTTCTAAATGCTTAATCCCTATGTAAAAACGTTAGTTAAGCAAGAATATCGTATTTTTAAAAAAATCTAATGATAGGATTTTCCAGAAAATTGAAAAAACCGAAAAATGTCAAGAGTAAAGTGCCATTTTCTGACATTAGATTTCGTTCTAAATGCTTAATCCCTATGTAGAAACGTTAGTTATGCAAGATTATCGTATTTTTAAAAAAATCTAATGATAGGATTTTTCAGAAAATTGAAAAAACCGTAAAATGTCAAGAGTAAAGTGCCCTTATTTTAAACATTATATCGTTCTAAATGCTTAATCCCTATGTAAAAAAGTTATCTAAGCAAGAATATGTTATTGAATAAAATGAGAAAAATTTATTTTAGCCGTAAATCGAAAATAATGGGTCGAGCGAATCGGTCGATTGCGCCGAGACGCGCTATGATGCAACAGACGAGCGTTTGGAACGCCCGAATATTTTCAAAGTCCCAACGTACCGGTCAAGAGTAAAGTACCATTTTCCTACATTAGATTTCGTTCTAAATGCTTAATCCCTATGTAAAAACGTTAGTTAAGCAAGAATATCGTATTTTTAAAAAAATCTAATGATAGGATTTTCCAGAAAATTGAAAAAACCGAAAAATGTCAAGAGTAAAGTGCCATTTTCTGACATTAGATTTCGTTCTAAATGCTTAATCCCTATGTAGAAACGTTAGTTATGCAAGATTATCGTATTTTTAAAAAAATCTAATGATAGGATTTTTCAGAAAATTGAAAAAACCGTAAAATGTCAAGAGTAAAGTGCCCTTATTTTAAACATTATATCGTTCTAAATGCTTAATCCCTATGTAAAAAAGTTATCTAAGCAAGAATATGTTATTGAATAAAATGAGAAAAATTTATTTTAGCCGTAAATCGAAAAAAAGACTGTTCGTTTCTCTGTCTCTCTCGCGCGATCGAAGTATTGATGTTTCCCGGCAATGTAATGGGATATTAATTAAACTTTATACACGAAATTACTCGTTTTGATCCCCGCTACACAGCCGTATACTTTTTATAATTTTGTGGAATCGGGAACCTTGAAATATTTAACATAACGCGGATCGACTGTCTCTGTCTCTTTCTAGATCGGAATAATCGATGTTTCCCGGCAAACTAATGGGATATTAATTATACTTTATACACGAAATTACTCGTTTTGATCCCCGCTACACAGCCGTATACTTTTTATAATTTTGTGGAATCGGTAACCTTGAAATATTTAACATAACGCGGATCGACTGTCTCTGTCTCTTTCTAGATCGGAATAATCGATGTTTCCCGGCAAACTATTGGGAGTTTAATTAAACTTTATACATGAAATTACTCGTTTTGATCCCCGCTACACAGCCGTATACTTTTTATAATTTTGTGGAATCGGGAACCTTGAAATATTTAACATAACGCGGATCGACTGTCTCTGTCTCTTTCTAGATCGGAATAATCGATGTTTCCCGGCAAACTATTGGGAGATTAATTAAACTTTATACACGAAATTACTCGTTTTGATCCCCGCTACACAGCCGTATACTTTTTATAATTTTGTGGAATCGGGAACCTTGAAATATTTAACATAACGCGGATCGACTGTCTCTGTCTCTTTCTAGATCGGAATAATCGATGTTTCCCGGCAAACTAATGGGATATTAATTATACTTTATACACGAAATTACTCGTTTTGATCCCCGCTACACAGCCGTATACTTTTTATAATTTTGTGGAATCGGGAACCTTGAAATATTTAACATAACGCGGATCGACTGTCTCTGTCTCTTTCTAGATCGGAATAATCGATGTTTCCCGGCAAACTAATGGGATATTAATTATACTTTATACACGAAATTACTCGTTTTGATCCCCGCTACACAGCCGTATACTTTTTATAATTTTGTGGAATCGGTAACCTTGAAATATTTAACATAACGCGGATCGACTGTCTCTGTCTCTTTCTAGATCGGAATAATCGATGTTTCCCGGCAAACTATTGGGAGTTTAATTAAACTTTATACATGAAATTACTCGTTTTGATCCCCGCTACACAGCCGTATACTTTTTATAATTTTGTGGAATCGGGAACCTTGAAATATTTAACATAACGCGGATCGACTGTCTCTGTCTCTTTCTAGATCGGAATAATCGATGTTTCCCGGCAAACTAATGGGATATTAATTATACTTTATACACGAAATTACTCGTTTTGATCCCCGCTACACAGCCGTATACTTTTTATAATTTTGTGGAATCGGGAACCTTGAAATATTTAACATAACGCGGATCGACTGTCTCTGTCTCTTTCTAGATCGGAATAATCGATGTTTCCCGGCAAACTAATGGGATATTAATTATACTTTATACACGAAATTACTCGTTTTGATCCCCGCTACACAGCCGTATACTTTTTATAATTTTGTGGAATCGGTAACCTTGAAATATTTAACATAACGCGGATCGACTGTCTCTGTCTCTTTCTAGATCGGAATAATCGATGTTTCCCGGCAAACTATTGGGAGTTTAATTAAACTTTATACATGAAATTACTCGTTTTGATCCCCGCTACACAGCCGTATACTTTTTATAATTTTGTGGAATCGGGAACCTTGAAATATTTAACATAACGCGGATCGACTGTCTCTGTCTCTTTCTAGATCGGAATAATCGATGTTTCCCGGCAAACTAATGGGATATTAATTATACTTTATACACGAAATTACTCGTTTTGATCCCCGCTACACAGCCGTATACTTTTTATAATTTTGTGGAATCGGTAACCTTGAAATATTTAACATAACGCGGATCGACTGTCTCTGTCTCTTTCTAGATCGGAATAATCGATGTTTCCCGGCAAACTATTGGGAGTTTAATTAAACTTTATACATGAAATTACTCGTTTTGATCCCCGCTACACAGCCGTATACTTTTTATAATTTTGTGGAATCGGGAACCTTGAAATATTTAACATAACGCGGATCGACTGTCTCTGTCTCTTTCTAGATCGGAATAATCGATGTTTCCCGGCAAACTATTGGGAGATTAATTAAACTTTATACACGAAATTACTCGTTTTGATCCCCGCTACACAGCCGTATACTTTTTATAATTTTGTGGAATCGGGAACCTTGAAATATTTAACATAACGCGGATCGACTGTCTCTGTCTCTTTCTAGATCGGAATAATCGATGTTTCCCGGCAAACTATTGGGAGTTTAATTAAACTTTATACACGAAATTACTCGTTTTGATCCCCGCTACACAGCCGTATACTTTTTATAATTTTGTGGAATCGGTAACCTTGAAATATTTAACATAACGCGGATCGACTGTCTCTGTCTCTTTCTAGATCGGAATAATCGATGTTTCCCGGCAAACTATTGGGAGTTTAATTAAACTTTATACATGAAATTACTCGTTTTGATCCCCGCTACACAGCCGTATACTTTTTATAATTTTGTGGAATCGGGAACCTTGAAATATTTAACATAACGCGGATCGACTGTCTCTGTCTCTTTCTAGATCGGAATAATCGATGTTTCCCGGCAAACTATTGGGAGATTAATTAAACTTTATACACGAAATTACTCGTTTTGATCCCCGCTACACAGCCGTATACTTTTTATAATTTTGTGGAATCGGGAACCTTGAAATATTTAACATAACGCGGATCGACTGTCTCTGTCTCTTTCTAGATCGGAATAATCGATGTTTCCCGGCAAACTATTGGGAGATTAATTAAACTTTATACACGAAATTACTCGTTTTGATCCCCGCTACACAGCCGTATACTTTTTATAATTTTGTGGAATCGGTAACCTTGAAATATTTAACATAACGCGGATCGACTGTCTCTGTCTCTTTCTAGATCGGAATAATCGATGTTTCCCGGCAAACTATTGGGAGTTTAATTAAACTTTATACATGAAATTACTCGTTTTGATCCCCGCTACACAGCCGTATACTTTTTATAATTTTGTGGAATCGGGAACCTTGAAATATTTAACATAACGCGGATCGACTGTCTCTGTCTCTTTCTAGATCGGAATAATCGATGTTTCCCGGCAAACTATTGGGAGATTAATTAAACTTTATACACGAAATTACTCGTTTTGATCCCCGCTACACAGCCGTATACTTTTTATAATTTTGTGGAATCGGGAACCTTGAAATATTTAACATAACGCGGATCGACTGTCTCTGTCTCTTTCTAGATCGGAATAATCGATGTTTCCCGGCAAACTATTGGGAGATTAATTAAACTTTATACACGAAATTACTCGTTTTGATCCCCGCTACACAGCCGTATACTTTTTATAATTTTGTGGAATCGGTAACCTTGAAATATTTAACATAACGCGGATCGACTGTCTCTGTCTCTTTCTAGATCGGAATAATCGATGTTTCCCGGCAAACTATTGGGAGTTTAATTAAACTTTATACATGAAATTACTCGTTTTGATCCCCGCTACACAGCCGTATACTTTTTATAATTTTGTGGAATCGGGAACCTTGAAATATTTAACATAACGCGGATCGACTGTCTCTGTCTCTTTCTAGATCGGAATAATCGATGTTTCCCGGCAAACTATTGGGAGATTAATTAAACTTTATACACGAAATTACTCGTTTTGATCCCCGCTACACAGCCGTATACTTTTTATAATTTTGTGGAATCGGGAACCTTGAAATATTTAACATAACGCGGATCGACTGTCTCTGTCTCTTTCTAGATCGGAATAATCGATGTTTCCCGGCAAACTATTGGGAGATTAATTAAACTTTATACACGAAATTACTCGTTTTGATCCCCGCTACACAGCCGTATACTTTTTATAATTTTGTGGAATCGGTAACCTTGAAATATTTAACATAACGCGGATCGACTGTCTCTGTCTCTTTCTAGATCGGAATAATCGATGTTTCCCGGCAAACTAATGGGATATTAATTAAACTTTATACACGAAATTACTCGTTTTGATCCCTGCTACACAGCCGTATACTTTTTATAATTTTGTGGAATCGGGAACCTTGAAATATTTAACATAACGCGGATCGTCTATCTCTGTCTCTTTCTAGATCGGAAGAATCGATGTTTCCCGGCAAACTAATGGGAGTTTAATTAAACTTTATGCATCAAATCATTCAGTTTGACTCCTGCAACACAACCAAACACTCTCTGTAATTTTCTGAACTGAAAAACCACTGAAATTGCGCTCGAAATGCGGAGCGACGGGTCGACGCGTCTGCACTGTGCGACGGCTAGTCAAAACGTCCGAACAGCGTATTGTTTTCGATCTCTTGGTATAATATTCGTATTCCTTGCTGTGTATAGCTTCCGATCGATTATTGCAATGGTCAAAGTTCCAGCGGCGTAATGCTTTCCATAAGATTACATTAATATAACCAGCGGCATATTGCTTTCTGTCTTGTAATGAAAATTTTATAACCAAGTACCAACGGCGTATTGCTTTCGTTCGGATAATGGAGATTTTACAACCAAGTACCAGCGGTTTCTGTCTTATAATTAAATTATTATAATAAAATAAAGTACCAGCGGCGTGTTACTTTCGTTCGGATAATGGAGATTTTATGTCCAGCGGCGTAGTGCTTTCTATCTTGTAATGTAATTCTTATTACAAAGTACCAGCGGCGTATTGCTTCGTACCAGCGGCGTATTGCTTTTTTACCAGCGGCGTATTGCTTCGTACCAGCGGCGTATTGCTTTTTTTTCCAGCGGCGTATTGGTTCGTACCAGCGGCGTATTGCTTTTTTTCCAGCGGCGTATTGCTTTTTTTCCAGCGGCGTATTGGTTCGTACCAGCGGCGTATTGCTTTTTTTTCCAGCGGCGTATTGTTTCGTACCAGCGGCGTATTGCTTTCCGTAACCTCGAAAAACACAAAGTGCCAGCGGCGTGTTGCTTTGGAAAATAGAGCCAACATCAGCG
>NW_027476396.1:230000-232500 GCF_051020955.1 Megalopta genalis | reverse complement strand
CTGTCCACTAGGGCTGGAAAACGTCGGAGCGTTTCCAGCCTCGTTCAAGACAACCAAGCCATGGCTCACGATAAACTCTTCGAGTTTACGGCCTCTCACGTCCGTCTCCGCGCTGCCCCACTGGGCTGATTTCGCGTTAACGTCGGCAGAGATAATGACTCGGTTATGCTTAAGTGCGGAAAGAGCTCTCTCCAACCGCGCCAGACCTGATTCAACGTCATCGGAGCATTGAAAGTACTGGCTGATCAGGAAGAAGCTCCCAAACGAACCCGAGATGCTGACACAGGACAAATGCGTGTCGCACAAGTTAGAGACTTTGACCGCGGTTAGATCCGGGTTTCTGACCGCTATTGCAGCCATCACCGGTTCGCCTGCCGTGATCAGCCTCGTTCTCAAGCCTAGCCCGGGCACAGTACCCCGCCAGCTATATGGCTCTTGTGCAAGCAACACATCTACCCCTCGCCTATGCATCTCAGTCCGGACTTCGTCGGTCACGTTTCGGGCCCGCTGCATGTTATGCTGCATGACCCGTATGACTCTCGAGCGTCGCCGGTCGTTTGTACTATCCATTCGAGATTCAAATTATTATTCCTGTCTAATGCGAGACATCTCCAAAACCAGCGCTTCCTGATAGGAGGCGCAGGCCGGGTCTCGCGACTTATGGTCGTGTGGCCGCCCTCTGTCTTTGCAGTTGGAACAAACCGGAGGCTTGCTCTTCCTGCTGCAGAGCGCATAGCCGTGCCCTTTTTCGGCACAATGTCCGCAGACATCCTCTTTGAATTTACAGCGCTTCGCGGTGTGCCCGAAGCGCTGGCACTTATAGCAACGGGTGACCTGTATGAAGTCCCGCACACGGCAGGAACTCCACCCAAGGTACACCCGGTCCCCTCTCTGCGCCAGCCGCCGACGAATCTGCGGACTGACGGCCACTACCCAGTTGGCTGTCTCCGGGGTCTTGCCAGCCATGCGACTGACCCGAACACCCGAAGGCACATCCTTCTGGGACGCCTCAGAGAGGTTTTGCCTCCAAAGACTGGAGGCAATTTCCTCCTTGCCCATCCCTTTCGGAATGTCATAAATCAGGACCTCGGGGTCCCGTTTGCTGGGCAAGGAGACGGACAGTCCCGCACTCGCCAGCTTCTTGTTTCCTACGAAGGCTTTTAGGTCCTCCTTGCGATCGGTTTCGACGACGATGCCACCGGAGTGGATGCGTCGAACCGATCTGACACGGATCGCCTCCTTCGCAGGTTTTACGATCGACAGAACAGCTCTCTTAGTAGCATCGCTGTTCTGTCCTTTATCCTTTGGCGGGAAGATACGCACCACGTATTGTGTCGGTGGTCTTCTCGCCTCCGGAGTCGCTGACTGGTTGACCTTTGCCACTTGGGCGTAGGTCAACTGCGCGGCATTGGAGACCGTCTTCGGGAGGGATCCCTTGGACGGCCCAGGTCGCGCCGCACTCATTACGGCAGGGCGCGCTTTTAGGTCCGCCCTGACCGCGGCGAGTTGCCCTTCGACGAAGCTGTTTCGTTGAATCAGCTCCTGGACCAACTCGTTGAGTGCTCCGACTTCTGCTAGTATCTTCGACCCGGACTCCTTGTTGACTTTCGACTCGGGTCGAAAGCAAAAGGTCCGTATCTCCGATACTCGCCTGAAGGCTTCGTCTCTCACGAGATCGAGAGGCCGTACCTTGTGCCCGGAAACCGTCCCCTTCGATTTCCTGGCCTGGTTTGCTGCGGCCTTGCCAGTAGGTGCGACTGGCTTGGCACGCTTCGACTTTTTGGTGACGGTTTTCCAACCGCCACCTTCGGGGTCTTCGACACGCACGGGTGCCGGTTGCACCTTCACGAGCGTGTCTTTGACTTGTTCGATTTTTTTGGGTTTCCCCTTCCCAGCCTTGCGGCTGGGGGAGTCCCCCGACTTGGGCGCTGTCCCCACGTTACCGGTATCCGGCGCGCCTTCTTCCGTGGCCTCAGTTTTCACCGAGACCGCTCGCGTGGGTGTCACGCATCTCTCCAAGGTCACACGAGGATTGGCGATGTTTAACACCTTCCCGGACCTTGTCTTTTTCGCAGACGCAGGAGGGCTAACAGCTGCTGCTGTAGCTTCCGCGTCTGTGGCGACGGCTTCACTCCGAGTAGGAGCTGGACCCGCCGACTTAGATCGTTCAATTTGTGTTTTCGATTTAGATCCCATAATGTGAATCTTTCTTTCATCCGGTACGCTCCCCGGCCACCACCGACCCACACATTTTGGAACCCGCCATCAGGCTGGGTTAGGGCTACGCACCGGACATAGTCTGCTGACTGGGCCGATTACTCAACCCAGCCCGCGTCCTCGCCCGTCAGAACCCACTCGCCGAAGCGTATGGTCGTTCCAAGCCGATTGACTGGACCAGGGCTGCTTTTCTCGTCCAGCCTCCCATCTAGCCGAAGCAGAGGCCAAAGGTACGTGTTGGGGACGTCTCACCCGCAGGAGAGGGCCCCCTCAGATCCCAGGA
>NW_027476396.1:205000-220000 GCF_051020955.1 Megalopta genalis | reverse complement strand
CGAAAAATCACAAGAGTAAAGTACCATTATTTTAAACAACATGTCGTTCTAAATGCTTAATCCCTATGTAAAAAAGTTATTTAAGCAAGAATATGTAATCGAAAAAAATTAGAAAAATTTATTTTAGCCGTAAATCGAAAATAATGGGGACACCGGAGCTGTTCGAAGCGCCGAGACGCGCCGCGTACGGCCGAATATTTTCTAAGTCCCAACGTACCGATCAAGAGTAAAGTACCATTTTCCTACATTAGATTTCGTTCTAAATGCTTAATCCCTATGTAAAAACGTTAGTTAAGCAAGAATATCGTATTTTTAAAAAAATCTAATGATAGGATTTTCCAGAAAATTGAAAAAACCGAAAAATGTCAAGAGTAAAGTGCCATTTTCTGACATTAGATTTCGTTCTAAATGCTTAATCCCTATGTAGAAACGTTAGTTAAGCAAGAATATCGTATTTTTAAAAAAATCTAATGATAGGATTTTTCAGAAAATTGAAAAAACCGTAAAATGTCAAGAGTAAAGTGCCATTATTTTAAACAATGTATCGTTCTAAATGCTTAATCCCTATGTAAAAAAGTTATTTAAGCAAGAATATGTTATTGAAAAAAATTAGAAAAATTTATTTTAGCCGTAAATCGAAAATAATGGGGACACCGGAGCTGTTCGAAGCGCCGAGACGCGCCGCGTACGGCCGAATATTTTCTAAGTCCCAACGTACCGATCAAGAGTAAAGTACCATTTTCCTACATTAGATTTCGTTCTAAATGCTTAATCCCTATGTAAAAACGTTAGTTAAGCAAGAATATCGTATTTTTAAAAAAATCTAATGATAGGATTTTCCAGAAAATTGAAAAAACCGAAAAATGTCAAGAGTAAAGTGCCATTTTCTGACATTAGATTTCGTTCTAAATGCTTAATCCCTATGTAGAAACGTTAGTTAAGCAAGAATATCGTATTTTTAAAAAAATCTAATGATAGGATTTTTCAGAAAATTGAAAAAACCGTAAAATGTCAAGAGTAAAGTGCCATTATTTTAAACAATGTATCGTTCTAAATGCTTAATCCCTATGTAAAAAAGTTATTTAAGCAAGAATATGTTATTGAAAAAAATTAGAAAAATTTATTTTAGCCGTAAATCGAAAATAATGGGGACACCGGAGCTGTTCGAAGCGCCGAGACGCGCCGCGTACGGCCGAATATTTTCTAAGTCCCAACGTACCGATCAAGAGTAAAGTACCATTTTCCTACATTAGATTTCGTTCTAAATGCTTAATCCCTATGTAAAAACGTTAGTTAAGCAAGAATATCGTATTTTTAAAAAAATCTAATGATAGGATTTTCCAGAAAATTGAAAAAACCGAAAAATGTCAAGAGTAAAGTGCCATTTTCTGACATTAGATTTCGTTCTAAATGCTTAATCCCTATGTAGAAACGTTAGTTAAGCAAGAATATCGTATTTTTAAAAAAATCTAATGGTAGGATTTTTCAGAAAATTGAAAAAACCGTAAAATGTCAAGAGTAAAGTGCCCTTATTTTAAACATTATATCGTTCTAAATGCTTAATCCCTATGTAAAAAAGTTATCTAAGCAAGAATATGTTATTGAATAAAATGAGAAAAATTTATTTTAGCCGTAAATCGAAAATAATGGGTCGAGCGAATCGGTCGATTGCGCCGAGACGCGCTATGATGCAACAGACGAGCGATTGGAACGCCCGAATATTTTCAAAGTCCCAACGTACCGATCAAGAGTAAAGTACCATTTTCCTACATTAGATTTCGTTCTAAATGCTTAATCCCTATGTAAAAACGTTAGTTAAGCAAGAATATCGTATTTTTAAAAAAATCTAATGATAGGATTTTCCAGAAAATTGAAAAAACCGAAAAATGTCAAGAGTAAAGTGCCATTTTCTGACATTAGATTTCGTTCTAAATGCTTAATCCCTATGTAGAAACGTTAGTTATGCAAGATTATCGTATTTTTAAAAAAATCTAATGATAGGATTTTTCAGAAAATTGAAAAAACCGTAAAATGTCAAGAGTAAAGTGCCCTTATTTTAAACATTATATCGTTCTAAATGCTTAATCCCTATGTAAAAAAGTTATCTAAGCAAGAATATGTTATTGAATAAAATGAGAAAAATTTATTTTAGCCGTAAATCGAAAATAATGGGTCGAGCGAATCGGTCGATTGCGCCGAGACGCGCTATGATGCAACAGACGAGCGATTGGAACGCCCGAATATTTTCAAAGTCCCAACGTACCGGTCAAGAGTAAAGTACCATTTTCCTACATTAGATTTCGTTCTAAATGCTTAATCCCTATGTAAAAACGTTAGTTAAGCAAGAATATCGTATTTTAAAAAAAATCTAATGATAGGATTTTCCAGAAAATTGAAAAAACCGAAAAATGTCAAGAGTAAAGTGCCATTTTCTGACATTAGATTTCGTTCTAAATGCTTAATCCCTATGTAGAAACGTTAGTTAAGCAAGAATATCGTATTTTTAAAAAAATCTAATGATAGGATTTTTCAGAAAATTGAAAAAACCGTAAAATGTCAAGAGTAAAGTGCCATTATTTTAAACAATGTATCGTTCTAAATGCTTAATCCCTATGTAAAAAAGTTATTTAAGCAAGAATATGTTATTGAAAAAAATTAGAAAAATTTATTTTAGCCGTAAATCGAAAATAATGGGGACACCGGAGCTGTTCGAAGCGCCGAGACGCGCCGCGTACGGCCGAATATTTTCTAAGTCCCAACGTACCGATCAAGAGTAAAGTACCATTTTCCTACATTAGATTTCGTTCTAAATGCTTAATCCCTATGTAAAAACGTTAGTTAAGCAAGAATATCGTATTTTTAAAAAAATCTAATGATAGGATTTTCCAGAAAATTGAAAAAACCGAAAAATGTCAAGAGTAAAGTGCCATTTTCTGACATTAGATTTCGTTCTAAATGCTTAATCCCTATGTAGAAACGTTAGTTAAGCAAGAATATCGTATTTTTAAAAAAATCTAATGGTAGGATTTTTCAGAAAATTGAAAAAACCGTAAAATGTCAAGAGTAAAGTGCCCTTATTTTAAACATTATATCGTTCTAAATGCTTAATCCCTATGTAAAAAAGTTATCTAAGCAAGAATATGTTATTGAATAAAATGAGAAAAATTTATTTTAGCCGTAAATCGAAAATAATGGGTCGAGCGAATCGGTCGATTGCGCCGAGACGCGCTATGATGCAACAGACGAGCGATTGGAACGCCCGAATATTTTCAAAGTCCCAACGTACCGATCAAGAGTAAAGTACCATTTTCCTACATTAGATTTCGTTCTAAATGCTTAATCCCTATGTAAAAACGTTAGTTAAGCAAGAATATCGTATTTTTAAAAAAATCTAATGATAGGATTTTCCAGAAAATTGAAAAAACCGAAAAATGTCAAGAGTAAAGTGCCATTTTCTGACATTAGATTTCGTTCTAAATGCTTAATCCCTATGTAGAAACGTTAGTTATGCAAGATTATCGTATTTTTAAAAAAATCTAATGATAGGATTTTTCAGAAAATTGAAAAAACCGTAAAATGTCAAGAGTAAAGTGCCCTTATTTTAAACATTATATCGTTCTAAATGCTTAATCCCTATGTAAAAAAGTTATCTAAGCAAGAATATGTTATTGAATAAAATGAGAAAAATTTATTTTAGCCGTAAATCGAAAATAATGGGTCGAGCGAATCGGTCGATTGCGCCGAGACGCGCTATGATGCAACAGACGAGCGATTGGAACGCCCGAATATTTTCAAAGTCCCAACGTACCGGTCAAGAGTAAAGTACCATTTTCCTACATTAGATTTCGTTCTAAATGCTTAATCCCTATGTAAAAACGTTAGTTAAGCAAGAATATCGTATTTTAAAAAAAATCTAATGATAGGATTTTCCAGAAAATTGAAAAAACCGAAAAATGTCAAGAGTAAAGTGCCATTTTCTGACATTAGATTTCGTTCTAAATGCTTAATCCCTATGTAGAAACGTTAGTTAAGCAAGATTATCGTATTTTTAAAAAAATCTAATGATAGGATTTTTCAGAAAATTGAAAAAACCGTAAAATGTCAAGAGTAAAGTGCCCTTATTTTAAACATTATATCGTTCTAAATGCTTAATCCCTATGTAAAAAAGTTATCTAAGCAAGAATATGTTATTGAATAAAATGAGAAAAATTTATTTTAGCCGTAAATCGAAAATAATGGGTCGAGCGAATCGGTCGATTGCGCCGAGACGCGCTATGATGCAACAGACGAGCGATTGGAACGCCCGAATATTTTCAAAGTCCCAACGTACCGGTCAAGAGTAAAGTACCATTTTCCTACATTAGATTTCGTTCTAAATGCTTAATCCCTATGTAAAAACGTTAGTTAAGCAAGAATATCGTATTTTAAAAAAAATCTAATGATAGGATTTTCCAGAAAATTGAAAAAACCGAAAAATGTCAAGAGTAAAGTGCCATTTTCTGACATTAGATTTCGTTCTAAATGCTTAATCCCTATGTAGAAACGTTAGTTATGCAAGATTATCGTATTTTTAAAAAAATCTAATGATAGGATTTTTCAGAAAATTGAAAAAACCGTAAAATGTCAAGAGTAAAGTGCCCTTATTTTAAACATTATATCGTTCTAAATGCTTAATCCCTATGTAAAAAAGTTATCTAAGCAAGAATATGTTATTGAATAAAATGAGAAAAATTTATTTTAGCCGTAAATCGAAAATAATGGGTCGAGCGAATCGGTCGATTGCGCCGAGACGCGCTATGATGCAACAGACGAGCGATTGGAACGCCCGAATATTTTCAAAGTCCCAACGTACCGATCAAGAGTAAAGTACCATTTTCCTACATTAGATTTCGTTCTAAATGCTTAATCCCTATGTAAAAACGTTAGTTAAGCAAGAATATCGTATTTTTAAAAAAATCTAATGATAGGATTTTCCAGAAAATTGAAAAAACCGAAAAATGTCAAGAGTAAAGTGCCCTTTTCTGACATTAGATTTCGTTCTAAATGCTTAATCCCTATGTAGAAACGTTAGTTATGCAAGATTATCGTATTTTTAAAAAAATCTAATGATAGGATTTTTCAGAAAATTGAAAAAACCGTAAAATGTCAAGAGTAAAGTGCCCTTATTTTAAACATTATATCGTTCTAAATGCTTAATCCCTATGTAAAAAAGTTATCTAAGCAAGAATATGTTATTGAATAAAATGAGAAAAATTTATTTTAGCCGTAAATCGAAAATAATGGGTCGAGCGAATCGGTCGATTGCGCCGAGACGCGCTATGATGCAACAGACGAGCGATTGGAACGCCCGAATATTTTCAAAGTCCCAACGTACCGGTCAAGAGTAAAGTACCATTTTCCTACATTAGATTTCGTTCTAAATGCTTAATCCCTATGTAAAAACGTTAGTTAAGCAAGAATATCGTATTTTAAAAAAAATCTAATGATAGGATTTTCCAGAAAATTGAAAAAACCGAAAAATGTCAAGAGTAAAGTGCCATTTTCTGACATTAGATTTCGTTCTAAATGCTTAATCCCTATGTAGAAACGTTAGTTATGCAAGATTATCGTATTTTTAAAAAAATCTAATGATAGGATTTTTCAGAAAATTGAAAAAACCGTAAAATGTCAAGAGTAAAGTGCCCTTATTTTAAACATTATATCGTTCTAAATGCTTAATCCCTATGTAAAAAAGTTATCTAAGCAAGAATATGTTATTGAATAAAATGAGAAAAATTTATTTTAGCCGTAAATCGAAAATAATGGGTCGAGCGAATCGGTCGATTGCGCCGAGACGCGCTATGATGCAACAGACGAGCGATTGGAACGCCCGAATATTTTCAAAGTCCCAACGTACCGGTCAAGAGTAAAGTACCATTTTCCTACATTAGATTTCGTTCTAAATGCTTAATCCCTATGTAAAAACGTTAGTTAAGCAAGAATATCGTATTTTAAAAAAAATCTAATGATAGGATTTTCCAGAAAATTGAAAAAACCGAAAAATGTCAAGAGTAAAGTGCCATTTTCTGACATTAGATTTCGTTCTAAATGCTTAATCCCTATGTAGAAACGTTAGTTAAGCAAGATTATCGTATTTTTAAAAAAATCTAATGATAGGATTTTTCAGAAAATTGAAAAAACCGTAAAATGTCAAGAGTAAAGTGCCCTTATTTTAAACATTATATCGTTCTAAATGCTTAATCCCTATGTAAAAAAGTTATCTAAGCAAGAATATGTTATTGAATAAAATGAGAAAAATTTATTTTAGCCGTAAATCGAAAATAATGGGTCGAGCGAATCGGTCGATTGCGCCGAGACGCGCTATGATGCAACAGACGAGCGATTGGAACGCCCGAATATTTTCAAAGTCCCAACGTACCGGTCAAGAGTAAAGTACCATTTTCCTACATTAGATTTCGTTCTAAATGCTTAATCCCTATGTAAAAACGTTAGTTAAGCAAGAATATCGTATTTTAAAAAAAATCTAATGATAGGATTTTCCAGAAAATTGAAAAAACCGAAAAATGTCAAGAGTAAAGTGCCATTTTCTGACATTAGATTTCGTTCTAAATGCTTAATCCCTATGTAGAAACGTTAGTTATGCAAGATTATCGTATTTTTAAAAAAATCTAATGATAGGATTTTTCAGAAAATTGAAAAAACCGTAAAATGTCAAGAGTAAAGTGCCCTTATTTTAAACATTATATCGTTCTAAATGCTTAATCCCTATGTAAAAAAGTTATCTAAGCAAGAATATGTTATTGAATAAAATGAGAAAAATTTATTTTAGCCGTAAATCGAAAATAATGGGTCGAGCGAATCGGTCGATTGCGCCGAGACGCGCTATGATGCAACAGACGAGCGATTGGAACGCCCGAATATTTTCAAAGTCCCAACGTACCGGTCAAGAGTAAAGTACCATTTTCCTACATTAGATTTCGTTCTAAATGCTTAATCCCTATGTAAAAACGTTAGTTAAGCAAGAATATCGTATTTTTAAAAAAATCTAATGATAGGATTTTCCAGAAAATTGAAAAAACCGAAAAATGTCAAGAGTAAAGTGCCATTTTCTGACATTAGATTTCGTTCTAAATGCTTAATCCCTATGTAGAAACGTTAGTTATGCAAGATTATCGTATTTTTAAAAAAATCTAATGATAGGATTTTTCAGAAAATTGAAAAAACCGTAAAATGTCAAGAGTAAAGTGCCCTTATTTTAAACATTATATCGTTCTAAATGCTTAATCCCTATGTAAAAAAGTTATCTAAGCAAGAATATGTTATTGAATAAAATGAGAAAAATTTATTTTAGCCGTAAATCGAAAATAATGGGTCGAGCGAATCGGTCGATTGCGCCGAGACGCGCTATGATGCAACAGACGAGCGATTGGAACGCCCGAATATTTTCAAAGTCCCAACGTACCGATCAAGAGTAAAGTACCATTTTCCTACATTAGATTTCGTTCTAAATGCTTAATCCCTATGTAAAAACGTTAGTTAAGCAAGAATATCGTATTTTTAAAAAAATCTAATGATAGGATTTTCCAGAAAATTGAAAAAACCGAAAAATGTCAAGAGTAAAGTGCCCTTTTCTGACATTAGATTTCGTTCTAAATGCTTAATCCCTATGTAGAAACGTTAGTTATGCAAGATTATCGTATTTTTAAAAAAATCTAATGATAGGATTTTTCAGAAAATTGAAAAAACCGTAAAATGTCAAGAGTAAAGTGCCCTTATTTTAAACATTATATCGTTCTAAATGCTTAATCCCTATGTAAAAAAGTTATCTAAGCAAGAATATGTTATTGAATAAAATGAGAAAAATTTATTTTAGCCGTAAATCGAAAATAATGGGTCGAGCGAATCGGTCGATTGCGCCGAGACGCGCTATGATGCAACAGACGAGCGATTGGAACGCCCGAATATTTTCAAAGTCCCAACGTACCGGTCAAGAGTAAAGTACCATTTTCCTACATTAGATTTCGTTCTAAATGCTTAATCCCTATGTAAAAACGTTAGTTAAGCAAGAATATCGTATTTTAAAAAAAATCTAATGATAGGATTTTCCAGAAAATTGAAAAAACCGAAAAATGTCAAGAGTAAAGTGCCATTTTCTGACATTAGATTTCGTTCTAAATGCTTAATCCCTATGTAGAAACGTTAGTTAAGCAAGATTATCGTATTTTTAAAAAAATCTAATGATAGGATTTTTCAGAAAATTGAAAAAACCGTAAAATGTCAAGAGTAAAGTGCCCTTATTTTAAACATTATATCGTTCTAAATGCTTAATCCCTATGTAAAAAAGTTATCTAAGCAAGAATATGTTATTGAATAAAATGAGAAAAATTTATTTTAGCCGTAAATCGAAAATAATGGGTCGAGCGAATCGGTCGATTGCGCCGAGACGCGCTATGATGCAACAGACGAGCGATTGGAACGCCCGAATATTTTCAAAGTCCCAACGTACCGGTCAAGAGTAAAGTACCATTTTCCTACATTAGATTTCGTTCTAAATGCTTAATCCCTATGTAAAAACGTTAGTTAAGCAAGAATATCGTATTTTAAAAAAAATCTAATGATAGGATTTTCCAGAAAATTGAAAAAACCGAAAAATGTCAAGAGTAAAGTGCCATTTTCTGACATTAGATTTCGTTCTAAATGCTTAATCCCTATGTAGAAACGTTAGTTATGCAAGATTATCGTATTTTTAAAAAAATCTAATGATAGGATTTTTCAGAAAATTGAAAAAACCGTAAAATGTCAAGAGTAAAGTGCCCTTATTTTAAACATTATATCGTTCTAAATGCTTAATCCCTATGTAAAAAAGTTATCTAAGCAAGAATATGTTATTGAATAAAATGAGAAAAATTTATTTTAGCCGTAAATCGAAAATAATGGGTCGAGCGAATCGGTCGATTGCGCCGAGACGCGCTATGATGCAACAGACGAGCGATTGGAACGCCCGAATATTTTCAAAGTCCCAACGTACCGGTCAAGAGTAAAGTACCATTTTCCTACATTAGATTTCGTTCTAAATGCTTAATCCCTATGTAAAAACGTTAGTTAAGCAAGAATATCGTATTTTTAAAAAAATCTAATGATAGGATTTTCCAGAAAATTGAAAAAACCGAAAAATGTCAAGAGTAAAGTGCCATTTTCTGACATTAGATTTCGTTCTAAATGCTTAATCCCTATGTAGAAACGTTAGTTATGCAAGATTATCGTATTTTTAAAAAAATCTAATGATAGGATTTTTCAGAAAATTGAAAAAACCGTAAAATGTCAAGAGTAAAGTGCCCTTATTTTAAACATTATATCGTTCTAAATGCTTAATCCCTATGTAAAAAAGTTATCTAAGCAAGAATATGTTATTGAATAAAATGAGAAAAATTTATTTTAGCCGTAAATCGAAAATAATGGGTCGAGCGAATCGGTCGATTGCGCCGAGACGCGCTATGATGCAACAGACGAGCGATTGGAACGCCCGAATATTTTCAAAGTCCCAACGTACCGGTCAAGAGTAAAGTACCATTTTCCTACATTAGATTTCGTTCTAAATGCTTAATCCCTATGTAAAAACGTTAGTTAAGCAAGAATATCGTATTTTAAAAAAAATCTAATGATAGGATTTTCCAGAAAATTGAAAAAACCGAAAAATGTCAAGAGTAAAGTGCCATTTTCTGACATTAGATTTCGTTCTAAATGCTTAATCCCTATGTAGAAACGTTAGTTAAGCAAGATTATCGTATTTTTAAAAAAATCTAATGATAGGATTTTTCAGAAAATTGAAAAAACCGTAAAATGTCAAGAGTAAAGTGCCCTTATTTTAAACATTATATCGTTCTAAATGCTTAATCCCTATGTAAAAAAGTTATCTAAGCAAGAATATGTTATTGAATAAAATGAGAAAAATTTATTTTAGCCGTAAATCGAAAATAATGGGTCGAGCGAATCGGTCGATTGCGCCGAGACGCGCTATGATGCAACAGACGAGCGATTGGAACGCCCGAATATTTTCAAAGTCCCAACGTACCGGTCAAGAGTAAAGTACCATTTTCCTACATTAGATTTCGTTCTAAATGCTTAATCCCTATGTAAAAACGTTAGTTAAGCAAGAATATCGTATTTTTAAAAAAATCTAATGATAGGATTTTCCAGAAAATTGAAAAAACCGAAAAATGTCAAGAGTAAAGTGCCATTTTCTGACATTAGATTTCGTTCTAAATGCTTAATCCCTATGTAGAAACGTTAGTTATGCAAGATTATCGTATTTTTAAAAAAATCTAATGATAGGATTTTTCAGAAAATTGAAAAAACCGTAAAATGTCAAGAGTAAAGTGCCCTTATTTTAAACATTATATCGTTCTAAATGCTTAATCCCTATGTAAAAAAGTTATCTAAGCAAGAATATGTTATTGAATAAAATGAGAAAAATTTATTTTAGCCGTAAATCGAAAATAATGGGTCGAGCGAATCGGTCGATTGCGCCGAGACGCGCTATGATGCAACAGACGAGCGATTGGAACGCCCGAATATTTTCAAAGTCCCAACGTACCGGTCAAGAGTAAAGTACCATTTTCCTACATTAGATTTCGTTCTAAATGCTTAATCCCTATGTAAAAACGTTAGTTAAGCAAGAATATCGTATTTTAAAAAAAATCTAATGATAGGATTTTCCAGAAAATTGAAAAAACCGAAAAATGTCAAGAGTAAAGTGCCATTTTCTGACATTAGATTTCGTTCTAAATGCTTAATCCCTATGTAGAAACGTTAGTTATGCAAGATTATCGTATTTTTAAAAAAATCTAATGATAGGATTTTTCAGAAAATTGAAAAAACCGTAAAATGTCAAGAGTAAAGTGCCCTTATTTTAAACATTATATCGTTCTAAATGCTTAATCCCTATGTAAAAAAGTTATCTAAGCAAGAATATGTTATTGAATAAAATGAGAAAAATTTATTTTAGCCGTAAATCGAAAATAATGGGTCGAGCGAATCGGTCGATTGCGCCGAGACGCGCTATGATGCAACAGACGAGCGATTGGAACGCCCGAATATTTTCAAAGTCCCAACGTACCGGTCAAGAGTAAAGTACCATTTTCCTACATTAGATTTCGTTCTAAATGCTTAATCCCTATGTAAAAACGTTAGTTAAGCAAGAATATCGTATTTTTAAAAAAATCTAATGATAGGATTTTCCAGAAAATTGAAAAAACCGAAAAATGTCAAGAGTAAAGTGCCATTTTCTGACATTAGATTTCGTTCTAAATGCTTAATCCCTATGTAGAAACGTTAGTTAAGCAAGAATATCGTATTTTTAAAAAAATCTAATGGTAGGATTTTTCAGAAAATTGAAAAAACCGTAAAATGTCAAGAGTAAAGTGCCCTTATTTTAAACATTATATCGTTCTAAATGCTTAATCCCTATGTAAAAAAGTTATCTAAGCAAGAATATGTTATTGAATAAAATGAGAAAAATTTATTTTAGCCGTAAATCGAAAATAATGGGTCGAGCGAATCGGTCGATTGCGCCGAGACGCGCTATGATGCAACAGACGAGCGATTGGAACGCCCGAATATTTTCAAAGTCCCAACGTACCGATCAAGAGTAAAGTACCATTTTCCTACATTAGATTTCGTTCTAAATGCTTAATCCCTATGTAAAAACGTTAGTTAAGCAAGAATATCGTATTTTTAAAAAAATCTAATGATAGGATTTTCCAGAAAATTGAAAAAACCGAAAAATGTCAAGAGTAAAGTGCCATTTTCTGACATTAGATTTCGTTCTAAATGCTTAATCCCTATGTAGAAACGTTAGTTATGCAAGATTATCGTATTTTTAAAAAAATCTAATGATAGGATTTTTCAGAAAATTGAAAAAACCGTAAAATGTCAAGAGTAAAGTGCCCTTATTTTAAACATTATATCGTTCTAAATGCTTAATCCCTATGTAAAAAAGTTATCTAAGCAAGAATATGTTATTGAATAAAATGAGAAAAATTTATTTTAGCCGTAAATCGAAAATAATGGGTCGAGCGAATCGGTCGATTGCGCCGAGACGCGCTATGATGCAACAGACGAGCGTTTGGAACGCCCGAATATTTTCAAAGTCCCAACGTACCGGTCAAGAGTAAAGTACCATTTTCCTACATTAGATTTCGTTCTAAATGCTTAATCCCTATGTAAAAACGTTAGTTAAGCAAGAATATCGTATTTTTAAAAAAATCTAATGATAGGATTTTCCAGAAAATTGAAAAAACCGAAAAATGTCAAGAGTAAAGTGCCATTTTCTGACATTAGATTTCGTTCTAAATGCTTAATCCCTATGTAGAAACGTTAGTTATGCAAGATTATCGTATTTTTAAAAAAATCTAATGATAGGATTTTTCAGAAAATTGAAAAAACCGTAAAATGTCAAGAGTAAAGTGCCCTTATTTTAAACATTATATCGTTCTAAATGCTTAATCCCTATGTAAAAAAGTTATCTAAGCAAGAATATGTTATTGAATAAAATGAGAAAAATTTATTTTAGCCGTAAATCGAAAAAAAGACTGTTCGTTTCTCTGTCTCTCTCGCGCGATCGAAGTATTGATGTTTCCCGGCAATGTAATGGGATATTAATTAAACTTTATACACGAAATTACTCGTTTTGATCCCCGCTACACAGCCGTATACTTTTTATAATTTTGTGGAATCGGGAACCTTGAAATATTTAACATAACGCGGATCGACTGTCTCTGTCTCTTTCTAGATCGGAATAATCGATGTTTCCCGGCAAACTAATGGGATATTAATTATACTTTATACACGAAATTACTCGTTTTGATCCCCGCTACACAGCCGTATACTTTTTATAATTTTGTGGAATCGGTAACCTTGAAATATTTAACATAACGCGGATCGACTGTCTCTGTCTCTTTCTAGATCGGAATAATCGATGTTTCCCGGCAAACTATTGGGAGTTTAATTAAACTTTATACATGAAATTACTCGTTTTGATCCCCGCTACACAGCCGTATACTTTTTATAATTTTGTGGAATCGGGAACCTTGAAATATTTAACATAACGCGGATCGACTGTCTCTGTCTCTTTCTAGATCGGAATAATCGATGTTTCCCGGCAAACTATTGGGAGATTAATTAAACTTTATACACGAAATTACTCGTTTTGATCCCCGCTACACAGCCGTATACTTTTTATAATTTTGTGGAATCGGGAACCTTGAAATATTTAACATAACGCGGATCGACTGTCTCTGTCTCTTTCTAGATCGGAATAATCGATGTTTCCCGGCAAACTAATGGGATATTAATTATACTTTATACACGAAATTACTCGTTTTGATCCCCGCTACACAGCCGTATACTTTTTATAATTTTGTGGAATCGGTAACCTTGAAATATTTAACATAACGCGGATCGACTGTCTCTGTCTCTTTCTAGATCGGAATAATCGATGTTTCCCGGCAAACTATTGGGAGTTTAATTAAACTTTATACATGAAATTACTCGTTTTGATCCCCGCTACACAGCCGTATACTTTTTATAATTTTGTGGAATCGGGAACCTTGAAATATTTAACATAACGCGGATCGACTGTCTCTGTCTCTTTCTAGATCGGAATAATCGATGTTTCCCGGCAAACTATTGGGAGATTAATTAAACTTTATACACGAAATTACTCGTTTTGATCCCCGCTACACAGCCGTATACTTTTTATAATTTTGTGGAATCGGGAACCTTGAAATATTTAACATAACGCGGATCGACTGTCTCTGTCTCTTTCTAGATCGGAATAATCGATGTTTCCCGGCAAACTATTGGGAGTTTAATTAAACTTTATACACGAAATTACTCGTTTTGATCCCCGCTACACAGCCGTATACTTTTTATAATTTTGTGGAATCGGTAACCTTGAAATATTTAACATAACGCGGATCGACTGTCTCTGTCTCTTTCTAGATCGGAATAATCGATGTTTCCCGGCAAACTATTGGGAGTTTAATTAAACTTTATACATGAAATTACTCGTTTTGATCCCCGCTACACAGCCGTATACTTTTTATAATTTTGTGGAATCGGGAACCTTGAAATATTTAACATAACGCGGATCGACTGTCTCTGTCTCTTTCTAGATCGGAATAATCGATGTTTCCCGGCAAACTATTGGGAGATTAATTAAACTTTATACACGAAATTACTCGTTTTGATCCCCGCTACACAGCCGTATACTTTTTATAATTTTGTGGAATCGGGAACCTTGAAATATTTAACATAACGCGGATCGACTGTCTCTGTCTCTTTCTAGATCGGAATAATCGATGTTTCCCGGCAAACTATTGGGAGATTAATTAAACTTTATACACGAAATTACTCGTTTTGATCCCCGCTACACAGCCGTATACTTTTTATAATTTTGTGGAATCGGTAACCTTGAAATATTTAACATAACGCGGATCGACTGTCTCTGTCTCTTTCTAGATCGGAATAATCGATGTTTCCCGGCAAACTATTGGGAGTTTAATTAAACTTTATACATGAAATTACTCGTTTTGATCCCCGCTACACAGCCGTATACTTTTTATAATTTTGTGGAATCGGGAACCTTGAAATATTTAACATAACGCGGATCGACTGTCTCTGTCTCTTTCTAGATCGGAATAATCGATGTTTCCCGGCAAACTATTGGGAGATTAATTAAACTTTATACACGAAATTACTCGTTTTGATCCCCGCTACACAGCCGTATACTTTTTATAATTTTGTGGAATCGGGAACCTTGAAATATTTAACATAACGCGGATCGACTGTCTCTGTCTCTTTCTAGATCGGAATAATCGATGTTTCCCGGCAAACTATTGGGAGATTAATTAAACTTTATACACGAAATTACTCGTTTTGATCCCCGCTACACAGCCGTATACTTTTTATAATTTTGTGGAATCGGTAACCTTGAAATAT
>NW_027476396.1:177500-192500 GCF_051020955.1 Megalopta genalis | reverse complement strand
ATATGTGAAATCGTTCACTGATCACGAATATCGCATTTAAAAAAATTACAAAAATTTATTTTTCAAAATAATCAAAAAAAACCGAAAAATCACAAGAGTAAAGTACCATTATTTTAAACAACATGTCGTTCTAAATGCTTAATCCCTATGTAAAAAAGTTATTTAAGCAAGAATATGTAATCGAAAAAAATTAGAAAAATTTATTTTAGCCGTAAATCGAAAATAATGGGGACACCGGAGCTGTTCGAAGCGCCGAGACGCGCCGCGTACGGCCGAATATTTTCTAAGTCCCAACGTACCGATCAAGAGTAAAGTACCATTTTCCTACATTAGATTTCGTTCTAAATGCTTAATCCCTATGTAAAAACGTTAGTTAAGCAAGAATATCGTATTTTTAAAAAAATCTAATGATAGGATTTTCCAGAAAATTGAAAAAACCGAAAAATGTCAAGAGTAAAGTGCCATTTTCTGACATTAGATTTCGTTCTAAATGCTTAATCCCTATGTAGAAACGTTAGTTAAGCAAGAATATCGTATTTTTAAAAAAATCTAATGATAGGATTTTTCAGAAAATTGAAAAAACCGTAAAATGTCAAGAGTAAAGTGCCATTATTTTAAACAATGTATCGTTCTAAATGCTTAATCCCTATGTAAAAAAGTTATTTAAGCAAGAATATGTTATTGAAAAAAATTAGAAAAATTTATTTTAGCCGTAAATCGAAAATAATGGGGACACCGGAGCTGTTCGAAGCGCCGAGACGCGCCGCGTACGGCCGAATATTTTCTAAGTCCCAACGTACCGATCAAGAGTAAAGTACCATTTTCCTACATTAGATTTCGTTCTAAATGCTTAATCCCTATGTAAAAACGTTAGTTAAGCAAGAATATCGTATTTTTAAAAAAATCTAATGATAGGATTTTCCAGAAAATTGAAAAAACCGAAAAATGTCAAGAGTAAAGTGCCATTTTCTGACATTAGATTTCGTTCTAAATGCTTAATCCCTATGTAGAAACGTTAGTTAAGCAAGAATATCGTATTTTTAAAAAAATCTAATGATAGGATTTTTCAGAAAATTGAAAAAACCGTAAAATGTCAAGAGTAAAGTGCCATTATTTTAAACAATGTATCGTTCTAAATGCTTAATCCCTATGTAAAAAAGTTATTTAAGCAAGAATATGTTATTGAAAAAAATTAGAAAAATTTATTTTAGCCGTAAATCGAAAATAATGGGGACACCGGAGCTGTTCGAAGCGCCGAGACGCGCCGCGTACGGCCGAATATTTTCTAAGTCCCAACGTACCGATCAAGAGTAAAGTACCATTTTCCTACATTAGATTTCGTTCTAAATGCTTAATCCCTATGTAAAAACGTTAGTTAAGCAAGAATATCGTATTTTTAAAAAAATCTAATGATAGGATTTTCCAGAAAATTGAAAAAACCGAAAAATGTCAAGAGTAAAGTGCCATTTTCTGACATTAGATTTCGTTCTAAATGCTTAATCCCTATGTAGAAACGTTAGTTAAGCAAGAATATCGTATTTTTAAAAAAATCTAATGGTAGGATTTTTCAGAAAATTGAAAAAACCGTAAAATGTCAAGAGTAAAGTGCCCTTATTTTAAACATTATATCGTTCTAAATGCTTAATCCCTATGTAAAAAAGTTATCTAAGCAAGAATATGTTATTGAATAAAATGAGAAAAATTTATTTTAGCCGTAAATCGAAAATAATGGGTCGAGCGAATCGGTCGATTGCGCCGAGACGCGCTATGATGCAACAGACGAGCGATTGGAACGCCCGAATATTTTCAAAGTCCCAACGTACCGATCAAGAGTAAAGTACCATTTTCCTACATTAGATTTCGTTCTAAATGCTTAATCCCTATGTAAAAACGTTAGTTAAGCAAGAATATCGTATTTTTAAAAAAATCTAATGATAGGATTTTCCAGAAAATTGAAAAAACCGAAAAATGTCAAGAGTAAAGTGCCATTTTCTGACATTAGATTTCGTTCTAAATGCTTAATCCCTATGTAGAAACGTTAGTTATGCAAGATTATCGTATTTTTAAAAAAATCTAATGATAGGATTTTTCAGAAAATTGAAAAAACCGTAAAATGTCAAGAGTAAAGTGCCCTTATTTTAAACATTATATCGTTCTAAATGCTTAATCCCTATGTAAAAAAGTTATCTAAGCAAGAATATGTTATTGAATAAAATGAGAAAAATTTATTTTAGCCGTAAATCGAAAATAATGGGTCGAGCGAATCGGTCGATTGCGCCGAGACGCGCTATGATGCAACAGACGAGCGATTGGAACGCCCGAATATTTTCAAAGTCCCAACGTACCGGTCAAGAGTAAAGTACCATTTTCCTACATTAGATTTCGTTCTAAATGCTTAATCCCTATGTAAAAACGTTAGTTAAGCAAGAATATCGTATTTTAAAAAAAATCTAATGATAGGATTTTCCAGAAAATTGAAAAAACCGAAAAATGTCAAGAGTAAAGTGCCATTTTCTGACATTAGATTTCGTTCTAAATGCTTAATCCCTATGTAGAAACGTTAGTTAAGCAAGAATATCGTATTTTTAAAAAAATCTAATGATAGGATTTTTCAGAAAATTGAAAAAACCGTAAAATGTCAAGAGTAAAGTGCCATTATTTTAAACAATGTATCGTTCTAAATGCTTAATCCCTATGTAAAAAAGTTATTTAAGCAAGAATATGTTATTGAAAAAAATTAGAAAAATTTATTTTAGCCGTAAATCGAAAATAATGGGGACACCGGAGCTGTTCGAAGCGCCGAGACGCGCCGCGTACGGCCGAATATTTTCTAAGTCCCAACGTACCGATCAAGAGTAAAGTACCATTTTCCTACATTAGATTTCGTTCTAAATGCTTAATCCCTATGTAAAAACGTTAGTTAAGCAAGAATATCGTATTTTTAAAAAAATCTAATGATAGGATTTTCCAGAAAATTGAAAAAACCGAAAAATGTCAAGAGTAAAGTGCCATTTTCTGACATTAGATTTCGTTCTAAATGCTTAATCCCTATGTAGAAACGTTAGTTAAGCAAGAATATCGTATTTTTAAAAAAATCTAATGGTAGGATTTTTCAGAAAATTGAAAAAACCGTAAAATGTCAAGAGTAAAGTGCCCTTATTTTAAACATTATATCGTTCTAAATGCTTAATCCCTATGTAAAAAAGTTATCTAAGCAAGAATATGTTATTGAATAAAATGAGAAAAATTTATTTTAGCCGTAAATCGAAAATAATGGGTCGAGCGAATCGGTCGATTGCGCCGAGACGCGCTATGATGCAACAGACGAGCGATTGGAACGCCCGAATATTTTCAAAGTCCCAACGTACCGATCAAGAGTAAAGTACCATTTTCCTACATTAGATTTCGTTCTAAATGCTTAATCCCTATGTAAAAACGTTAGTTAAGCAAGAATATCGTATTTTTAAAAAAATCTAATGATAGGATTTTCCAGAAAATTGAAAAAACCGAAAAATGTCAAGAGTAAAGTGCCATTTTCTGACATTAGATTTCGTTCTAAATGCTTAATCCCTATGTAGAAACGTTAGTTATGCAAGATTATCGTATTTTTAAAAAAATCTAATGATAGGATTTTTCAGAAAATTGAAAAAACCGTAAAATGTCAAGAGTAAAGTGCCCTTATTTTAAACATTATATCGTTCTAAATGCTTAATCCCTATGTAAAAAAGTTATCTAAGCAAGAATATGTTATTGAATAAAATGAGAAAAATTTATTTTAGCCGTAAATCGAAAATAATGGGTCGAGCGAATCGGTCGATTGCGCCGAGACGCGCTATGATGCAACAGACGAGCGATTGGAACGCCCGAATATTTTCAAAGTCCCAACGTACCGGTCAAGAGTAAAGTACCATTTTCCTACATTAGATTTCGTTCTAAATGCTTAATCCCTATGTAAAAACGTTAGTTAAGCAAGAATATCGTATTTTAAAAAAAATCTAATGATAGGATTTTCCAGAAAATTGAAAAAACCGAAAAATGTCAAGAGTAAAGTGCCATTTTCTGACATTAGATTTCGTTCTAAATGCTTAATCCCTATGTAGAAACGTTAGTTAAGCAAGATTATCGTATTTTTAAAAAAATCTAATGATAGGATTTTTCAGAAAATTGAAAAAACCGTAAAATGTCAAGAGTAAAGTGCCCTTATTTTAAACATTATATCGTTCTAAATGCTTAATCCCTATGTAAAAAAGTTATCTAAGCAAGAATATGTTATTGAATAAAATGAGAAAAATTTATTTTAGCCGTAAATCGAAAATAATGGGTCGAGCGAATCGGTCGATTGCGCCGAGACGCGCTATGATGCAACAGACGAGCGATTGGAACGCCCGAATATTTTCAAAGTCCCAACGTACCGGTCAAGAGTAAAGTACCATTTTCCTACATTAGATTTCGTTCTAAATGCTTAATCCCTATGTAAAAACGTTAGTTAAGCAAGAATATCGTATTTTAAAAAAAATCTAATGATAGGATTTTCCAGAAAATTGAAAAAACCGAAAAATGTCAAGAGTAAAGTGCCATTTTCTGACATTAGATTTCGTTCTAAATGCTTAATCCCTATGTAGAAACGTTAGTTATGCAAGATTATCGTATTTTTAAAAAAATCTAATGATAGGATTTTTCAGAAAATTGAAAAAACCGTAAAATGTCAAGAGTAAAGTGCCCTTATTTTAAACATTATATCGTTCTAAATGCTTAATCCCTATGTAAAAAAGTTATCTAAGCAAGAATATGTTATTGAATAAAATGAGAAAAATTTATTTTAGCCGTAAATCGAAAATAATGGGTCGAGCGAATCGGTCGATTGCGCCGAGACGCGCTATGATGCAACAGACGAGCGATTGGAACGCCCGAATATTTTCAAAGTCCCAACGTACCGATCAAGAGTAAAGTACCATTTTCCTACATTAGATTTCGTTCTAAATGCTTAATCCCTATGTAAAAACGTTAGTTAAGCAAGAATATCGTATTTTTAAAAAAATCTAATGATAGGATTTTCCAGAAAATTGAAAAAACCGAAAAATGTCAAGAGTAAAGTGCCCTTTTCTGACATTAGATTTCGTTCTAAATGCTTAATCCCTATGTAGAAACGTTAGTTATGCAAGATTATCGTATTTTTAAAAAAATCTAATGATAGGATTTTTCAGAAAATTGAAAAAACCGTAAAATGTCAAGAGTAAAGTGCCCTTATTTTAAACATTATATCGTTCTAAATGCTTAATCCCTATGTAAAAAAGTTATCTAAGCAAGAATATGTTATTGAATAAAATGAGAAAAATTTATTTTAGCCGTAAATCGAAAATAATGGGTCGAGCGAATCGGTCGATTGCGCCGAGACGCGCTATGATGCAACAGACGAGCGATTGGAACGCCCGAATATTTTCAAAGTCCCAACGTACCGGTCAAGAGTAAAGTACCATTTTCCTACATTAGATTTCGTTCTAAATGCTTAATCCCTATGTAAAAACGTTAGTTAAGCAAGAATATCGTATTTTAAAAAAAATCTAATGATAGGATTTTCCAGAAAATTGAAAAAACCGAAAAATGTCAAGAGTAAAGTGCCATTTTCTGACATTAGATTTCGTTCTAAATGCTTAATCCCTATGTAGAAACGTTAGTTATGCAAGATTATCGTATTTTTAAAAAAATCTAATGATAGGATTTTTCAGAAAATTGAAAAAACCGTAAAATGTCAAGAGTAAAGTGCCCTTATTTTAAACATTATATCGTTCTAAATGCTTAATCCCTATGTAAAAAAGTTATCTAAGCAAGAATATGTTATTGAATAAAATGAGAAAAATTTATTTTAGCCGTAAATCGAAAATAATGGGTCGAGCGAATCGGTCGATTGCGCCGAGACGCGCTATGATGCAACAGACGAGCGATTGGAACGCCCGAATATTTTCAAAGTCCCAACGTACCGGTCAAGAGTAAAGTACCATTTTCCTACATTAGATTTCGTTCTAAATGCTTAATCCCTATGTAAAAACGTTAGTTAAGCAAGAATATCGTATTTTAAAAAAAATCTAATGATAGGATTTTCCAGAAAATTGAAAAAACCGAAAAATGTCAAGAGTAAAGTGCCATTTTCTGACATTAGATTTCGTTCTAAATGCTTAATCCCTATGTAGAAACGTTAGTTAAGCAAGATTATCGTATTTTTAAAAAAATCTAATGATAGGATTTTTCAGAAAATTGAAAAAACCGTAAAATGTCAAGAGTAAAGTGCCCTTATTTTAAACATTATATCGTTCTAAATGCTTAATCCCTATGTAAAAAAGTTATCTAAGCAAGAATATGTTATTGAATAAAATGAGAAAAATTTATTTTAGCCGTAAATCGAAAATAATGGGTCGAGCGAATCGGTCGATTGCGCCGAGACGCGCTATGATGCAACAGACGAGCGATTGGAACGCCCGAATATTTTCAAAGTCCCAACGTACCGGTCAAGAGTAAAGTACCATTTTCCTACATTAGATTTCGTTCTAAATGCTTAATCCCTATGTAAAAACGTTAGTTAAGCAAGAATATCGTATTTTAAAAAAAATCTAATGATAGGATTTTCCAGAAAATTGAAAAAACCGAAAAATGTCAAGAGTAAAGTGCCATTTTCTGACATTAGATTTCGTTCTAAATGCTTAATCCCTATGTAGAAACGTTAGTTATGCAAGATTATCGTATTTTTAAAAAAATCTAATGATAGGATTTTTCAGAAAATTGAAAAAACCGTAAAATGTCAAGAGTAAAGTGCCCTTATTTTAAACATTATATCGTTCTAAATGCTTAATCCCTATGTAAAAAAGTTATCTAAGCAAGAATATGTTATTGAATAAAATGAGAAAAATTTATTTTAGCCGTAAATCGAAAATAATGGGTCGAGCGAATCGGTCGATTGCGCCGAGACGCGCTATGATGCAACAGACGAGCGATTGGAACGCCCGAATATTTTCAAAGTCCCAACGTACCGGTCAAGAGTAAAGTACCATTTTCCTACATTAGATTTCGTTCTAAATGCTTAATCCCTATGTAAAAACGTTAGTTAAGCAAGAATATCGTATTTTTAAAAAAATCTAATGATAGGATTTTCCAGAAAATTGAAAAAACCGAAAAATGTCAAGAGTAAAGTGCCATTTTCTGACATTAGATTTCGTTCTAAATGCTTAATCCCTATGTAGAAACGTTAGTTATGCAAGATTATCGTATTTTTAAAAAAATCTAATGATAGGATTTTTCAGAAAATTGAAAAAACCGTAAAATGTCAAGAGTAAAGTGCCCTTATTTTAAACATTATATCGTTCTAAATGCTTAATCCCTATGTAAAAAAGTTATCTAAGCAAGAATATGTTATTGAATAAAATGAGAAAAATTTATTTTAGCCGTAAATCGAAAATAATGGGTCGAGCGAATCGGTCGATTGCGCCGAGACGCGCTATGATGCAACAGACGAGCGATTGGAACGCCCGAATATTTTCAAAGTCCCAACGTACCGATCAAGAGTAAAGTACCATTTTCCTACATTAGATTTCGTTCTAAATGCTTAATCCCTATGTAAAAACGTTAGTTAAGCAAGAATATCGTATTTTTAAAAAAATCTAATGATAGGATTTTCCAGAAAATTGAAAAAACCGAAAAATGTCAAGAGTAAAGTGCCCTTTTCTGACATTAGATTTCGTTCTAAATGCTTAATCCCTATGTAGAAACGTTAGTTATGCAAGATTATCGTATTTTTAAAAAAATCTAATGATAGGATTTTTCAGAAAATTGAAAAAACCGTAAAATGTCAAGAGTAAAGTGCCCTTATTTTAAACATTATATCGTTCTAAATGCTTAATCCCTATGTAAAAAAGTTATCTAAGCAAGAATATGTTATTGAATAAAATGAGAAAAATTTATTTTAGCCGTAAATCGAAAATAATGGGTCGAGCGAATCGGTCGATTGCGCCGAGACGCGCTATGATGCAACAGACGAGCGATTGGAACGCCCGAATATTTTCAAAGTCCCAACGTACCGGTCAAGAGTAAAGTACCATTTTCCTACATTAGATTTCGTTCTAAATGCTTAATCCCTATGTAAAAACGTTAGTTAAGCAAGAATATCGTATTTTAAAAAAAATCTAATGATAGGATTTTCCAGAAAATTGAAAAAACCGAAAAATGTCAAGAGTAAAGTGCCATTTTCTGACATTAGATTTCGTTCTAAATGCTTAATCCCTATGTAGAAACGTTAGTTAAGCAAGATTATCGTATTTTTAAAAAAATCTAATGATAGGATTTTTCAGAAAATTGAAAAAACCGTAAAATGTCAAGAGTAAAGTGCCCTTATTTTAAACATTATATCGTTCTAAATGCTTAATCCCTATGTAAAAAAGTTATCTAAGCAAGAATATGTTATTGAATAAAATGAGAAAAATTTATTTTAGCCGTAAATCGAAAATAATGGGTCGAGCGAATCGGTCGATTGCGCCGAGACGCGCTATGATGCAACAGACGAGCGATTGGAACGCCCGAATATTTTCAAAGTCCCAACGTACCGGTCAAGAGTAAAGTACCATTTTCCTACATTAGATTTCGTTCTAAATGCTTAATCCCTATGTAAAAACGTTAGTTAAGCAAGAATATCGTATTTTAAAAAAAATCTAATGATAGGATTTTCCAGAAAATTGAAAAAACCGAAAAATGTCAAGAGTAAAGTGCCATTTTCTGACATTAGATTTCGTTCTAAATGCTTAATCCCTATGTAGAAACGTTAGTTATGCAAGATTATCGTATTTTTAAAAAAATCTAATGATAGGATTTTTCAGAAAATTGAAAAAACCGTAAAATGTCAAGAGTAAAGTGCCCTTATTTTAAACATTATATCGTTCTAAATGCTTAATCCCTATGTAAAAAAGTTATCTAAGCAAGAATATGTTATTGAATAAAATGAGAAAAATTTATTTTAGCCGTAAATCGAAAATAATGGGTCGAGCGAATCGGTCGATTGCGCCGAGACGCGCTATGATGCAACAGACGAGCGATTGGAACGCCCGAATATTTTCAAAGTCCCAACGTACCGGTCAAGAGTAAAGTACCATTTTCCTACATTAGATTTCGTTCTAAATGCTTAATCCCTATGTAAAAACGTTAGTTAAGCAAGAATATCGTATTTTTAAAAAAATCTAATGATAGGATTTTCCAGAAAATTGAAAAAACCGAAAAATGTCAAGAGTAAAGTGCCATTTTCTGACATTAGATTTCGTTCTAAATGCTTAATCCCTATGTAGAAACGTTAGTTATGCAAGATTATCGTATTTTTAAAAAAATCTAATGATAGGATTTTTCAGAAAATTGAAAAAACCGTAAAATGTCAAGAGTAAAGTGCCCTTATTTTAAACATTATATCGTTCTAAATGCTTAATCCCTATGTAAAAAAGTTATCTAAGCAAGAATATGTTATTGAATAAAATGAGAAAAATTTATTTTAGCCGTAAATCGAAAATAATGGGTCGAGCGAATCGGTCGATTGCGCCGAGACGCGCTATGATGCAACAGACGAGCGATTGGAACGCCCGAATATTTTCAAAGTCCCAACGTACCGGTCAAGAGTAAAGTACCATTTTCCTACATTAGATTTCGTTCTAAATGCTTAATCCCTATGTAAAAACGTTAGTTAAGCAAGAATATCGTATTTTAAAAAAAATCTAATGATAGGATTTTCCAGAAAATTGAAAAAACCGAAAAATGTCAAGAGTAAAGTGCCATTTTCTGACATTAGATTTCGTTCTAAATGCTTAATCCCTATGTAGAAACGTTAGTTATGCAAGATTATCGTATTTTTAAAAAAATCTAATGATAGGATTTTTCAGAAAATTGAAAAAACCGTAAAATGTCAAGAGTAAAGTGCCCTTATTTTAAACATTATATCGTTCTAAATGCTTAATCCCTATGTAAAAAAGTTATCTAAGCAAGAATATGTTATTGAATAAAATGAGAAAAATTTATTTTAGCCGTAAATCGAAAATAATGGGTCGAGCGAATCGGTCGATTGCGCCGAGACGCGCTATGATGCAACAGACGAGCGATTGGAACGCCCGAATATTTTCAAAGTCCCAACGTACCGGTCAAGAGTAAAGTACCATTTTCCTACATTAGATTTCGTTCTAAATGCTTAATCCCTATGTAAAAACGTTAGTTAAGCAAGAATATCGTATTTTTAAAAAAATCTAATGATAGGATTTTCCAGAAAATTGAAAAAACCGAAAAATGTCAAGAGTAAAGTGCCATTTTCTGACATTAGATTTCGTTCTAAATGCTTAATCCCTATGTAGAAACGTTAGTTAAGCAAGAATATCGTATTTTTAAAAAAATCTAATGGTAGGATTTTTCAGAAAATTGAAAAAACCGTAAAATGTCAAGAGTAAAGTGCCCTTATTTTAAACATTATATCGTTCTAAATGCTTAATCCCTATGTAAAAAAGTTATCTAAGCAAGAATATGTTATTGAATAAAATGAGAAAAATTTATTTTAGCCGTAAATCGAAAATAATGGGTCGAGCGAATCGGTCGATTGCGCCGAGACGCGCTATGATGCAACAGACGAGCGATTGGAACGCCCGAATATTTTCAAAGTCCCAACGTACCGATCAAGAGTAAAGTACCATTTTCCTACATTAGATTTCGTTCTAAATGCTTAATCCCTATGTAAAAACGTTAGTTAAGCAAGAATATCGTATTTTTAAAAAAATCTAATGATAGGATTTTCCAGAAAATTGAAAAAACCGAAAAATGTCAAGAGTAAAGTGCCATTTTCTGACATTAGATTTCGTTCTAAATGCTTAATCCCTATGTAGAAACGTTAGTTATGCAAGATTATCGTATTTTTAAAAAAATCTAATGATAGGATTTTTCAGAAAATTGAAAAAACCGTAAAATGTCAAGAGTAAAGTGCCCTTATTTTAAACATTATATCGTTCTAAATGCTTAATCCCTATGTAAAAAAGTTATCTAAGCAAGAATATGTTATTGAATAAAATGAGAAAAATTTATTTTAGCCGTAAATCGAAAATAATGGGTCGAGCGAATCGGTCGATTGCGCCGAGACGCGCTATGATGCAACAGACGAGCGTTTGGAACGCCCGAATATTTTCAAAGTCCCAACGTACCGGTCAAGAGTAAAGTACCATTTTCCTACATTAGATTTCGTTCTAAATGCTTAATCCCTATGTAAAAACGTTAGTTAAGCAAGAATATCGTATTTTTAAAAAAATCTAATGATAGGATTTTCCAGAAAATTGAAAAAACCGAAAAATGTCAAGAGTAAAGTGCCATTTTCTGACATTAGATTTCGTTCTAAATGCTTAATCCCTATGTAGAAACGTTAGTTATGCAAGATTATCGTATTTTTAAAAAAATCTAATGATAGGATTTTTCAGAAAATTGAAAAAACCGTAAAATGTCAAGAGTAAAGTGCCCTTATTTTAAACATTATATCGTTCTAAATGCTTAATCCCTATGTAAAAAAGTTATCTAAGCAAGAATATGTTATTGAATAAAATGAGAAAAATTTATTTTAGCCGTAAATCGAAAAAAAGACTGTTCGTTTCTCTGTCTCTCTCGCGCGATCGAAGTATTGATGTTTCCCGGCAATGTAATGGGATATTAATTAAACTTTATACACGAAATTACTCGTTTTGATCCCCGCTACACAGCCGTATACTTTTTATAATTTTGTGGAATCGGGAACCTTGAAATATTTAACATAACGCGGATCGACTGTCTCTGTCTCTTTCTAGATCGGAATAATCGATGTTTCCCGGCAAACTAATGGGATATTAATTATACTTTATACACGAAATTACTCGTTTTGATCCCCGCTACACAGCCGTATACTTTTTATAATTTTGTGGAATCGGTAACCTTGAAATATTTAACATAACGCGGATCGACTGTCTCTGTCTCTTTCTAGATCGGAATAATCGATGTTTCCCGGCAAACTATTGGGAGTTTAATTAAACTTTATACATGAAATTACTCGTTTTGATCCCCGCTACACAGCCGTATACTTTTTATAATTTTGTGGAATCGGGAACCTTGAAATATTTAACATAACGCGGATCGACTGTCTCTGTCTCTTTCTAGATCGGAATAATCGATGTTTCCCGGCAAACTATTGGGAGATTAATTAAACTTTATACACGAAATTACTCGTTTTGATCCCCGCTACACAGCCGTATACTTTTTATAATTTTGTGGAATCGGGAACCTTGAAATATTTAACATAACGCGGATCGACTGTCTCTGTCTCTTTCTAGATCGGAATAATCGATGTTTCCCGGCAAACTAATGGGATATTAATTATACTTTATACACGAAATTACTCGTTTTGATCCCCGCTACACAGCCGTATACTTTTTATAATTTTGTGGAATCGGTAACCTTGAAATATTTAACATAACGCGGATCGACTGTCTCTGTCTCTTTCTAGATCGGAATAATCGATGTTTCCCGGCAAACTATTGGGAGTTTAATTAAACTTTATACATGAAATTACTCGTTTTGATCCCCGCTACACAGCCGTATACTTTTTATAATTTTGTGGAATCGGGAACCTTGAAATATTTAACATAACGCGGATCGACTGTCTCTGTCTCTTTCTAGATCGGAATAATCGATGTTTCCCGGCAAACTATTGGGAGATTAATTAAACTTTATACACGAAATTACTCGTTTTGATCCCCGCTACACAGCCGTATACTTTTTATAATTTTGTGGAATCGGGAACCTTGAAATATTTAACATAACGCGGATCGACTGTCTCTGTCTCTTTCTAGATCGGAATAATCGATGTTTCCCGGCAAACTATTGGGAGTTTAATTAAACTTTATACACGAAATTACTCGTTTTGATCCCCGCTACACAGCCGTATACTTTTTATAATTTTGTGGAATCGGTAACCTTGAAATATTTAACATAACGCGGATCGACTGTCTCTGTCTCTTTCTAGATCGGAATAATCGATGTTTCCCGGCAAACTATTGGGAGTTTAATTAAACTTTATACATGAAATTACTCGTTTTGATCCCCGCTACACAGCCGTATACTTTTTATAATTTTGTGGAATCGGGAACCTTGAAATATTTAACATAACGCGGATCGACTGTCTCTGTCTCTTTCTAGATCGGAATAATCGATGTTTCCCGGCAAACTATTGGGAGATTAATTAAACTTTATACACGAAATTACTCGTTTTGATCCCCGCTACACAGCCGTATACTTTTTATAATTTTGTGGAATCGGGAACCTTGAAATATTTAACATAACGCGGATCGACTGTCTCTGTCTCTTTCTAGATCGGAATAATCGATGTTTCCCGGCAAACTATTGGGAGATTAATTAAACTTTATACACGAAATTACTCGTTTTGATCCCCGCTACACAGCCGTATACTTTTTATAATTTTGTGGAATCGGGAACCTTGAAATATTTAACATAACGCGGATCGACTGTCTCTGTCTCTTTCTAGATCGGAATAATCGATGTTTCCCGGCAAACTATTGGGAGTTTAATTAAACTTTATACACGAAATTACTCGTTTTGATCCCCGCTACACAGCCGTATACTTTTTATAATTTTGTGGAATCGGTAACCTTGAAATATTTAACATAACGCGGATCGACTGTCTCTGTCTCTTTCTAGATCGGAATAATCGATGTTTCCCGGCAAACTATTGGGAGTTTAATTAAACTTTATACATGAAATTACTCGTTTTGATCCCCGCTACACAGCCGTATACTTTTTATAATTTTGTGGAATCGGGAACCTTGAAATATTTAACATAACGCGGATCGACTGTCTCTGTCTCTTTCTAGATCGGAATAATCGATGTTTCCCGGCAAACTATTGGGAGATTAATTAAACTTTATACACGAAATTACTCGTTTTGATCCCCGCTACACAGCCGTATACTTTTTATAATTTTGTGGAATCGGGAACCTTGAAATATTTAACATAACGCGGATCGACTGTCTCTGTCTCTTTCTAGATCGGAATAATCGATGTTTCCCGGCAAACTATTGGGAGATTAATTAAACTTTATACACGAAATTACTCGTTTTGATCCCCGCTACACAGCCGTATACTTTTTATAATTTTGTGGAATCGGTAACCTTGAAATATTTAACATAACGCGGATCGACTGTCTCTGTCTCTTTCTAGATCGGAATAATCGATGTTTCCCGGCAAACTATTGGGAGTTTAATTAAACTTTATACATGAAATTACTCGTTTTGATCCCCGCTACACAGCCGTATACTTTTTATAATTTTGTGGAATCGGGAACCTTGAAATATTTAACATAACGCGGATCGACTGTCTCTGTCTCTTTCTAGATCGGAATAATCGATGTTTCCCGGCAAACTATTGGGAGATTAATTAAACTTTATACACGAAATTACTCGTTTTGATCCCCGCTACACAGCCGTATACTTTTTATAATTTTGTGGAATCGGGAACCTTGAAATATTTAACATAACGCGGATCGACTGTCTCTGTCTCTTTCTAGATCGGAATAATCGATGTTTCCCGGCAAACTATTGGGAGATTAATTAAACTTTATACACGAAATTACTCGTTTTGATCCCCGCTACACAGCCGTATACTTTTTATAATTTTGTGGAATCGGTAACCTTGAAATATTTAACATAACGCGGATCGACTGTCTCTGTCTCTTTCTAGATCGGAATAATCGATGTTTCCCGGCAAACTAATGGGATATTAATTAAACTTTATACACGAAATTACTCGTTTTGATCCCTGCTACACAGCCGTATACTTTTTATAATTTTGTGGAATCGGGAACCTTGAAATATTTAACATAACGCGGATCGTCTATCTCTGTCTCTTTCTAGATCGGAAGAATCGATGTTTCCCGGCAAACTAATGGGAGTTTAATTAAACTTTATGCAT
>NW_027476396.1:150000-170000 GCF_051020955.1 Megalopta genalis | reverse complement strand
TCTAGCTGGGTGTCATATATATATACGTCCCACGCTCATGCTGCCACTAGCGCGCAACAGAGTAGGGTGTCAATGACAACGACACAGCATTGAAACGAGCTACACAAGCCGGTCTCTCTTGATACCAATGTAAACGAGCATTAAGTTATCTTCAGACTGCCCGATATTTTCGTCCTTTGGACTTTCCCAACGATTCCTTTTTTTCTTTTTTTTTTTTACACCACAGCGAAGACTTGAGGAAGCGTGATTAGCACGCTCGCATCCCTCCCTGTCCTACTACAACTGTGTGTGTGTGTAAAGAAAGAAAAAAGAATACATTGGCTTTCTCTCTATCGAGAAGATGGCCTACGCAACGCAGATCAAAGGCCTAATACGTGTAATATAATACGCGTCTGGCCGTGTATAAATCACGCACGAATGATCTGGTCGGGCCCAACTCTTCTCGTACGCTTATTTTTCCGTGTTGAGGCACTATCATAAAATCACACAAACCCCAACACGTGTGTGTCTTGGAAGGAAGATGGCCTACGCAACGCAGATCAAAGGCCTAATACGTGTAGTACACACGTCTGCCGTGTAAATCACGCACGAATGATCTGGTCGGGCCCAACTCTTCTCCACCACACCACATCCCAACTTTGTACATTTTTATATATTTTTGTGCGTTGGGGCACCTTCATAATCACAAACCCCAACAACACATATATCTCTCTCTCTTTGAAAGATTTGTTGTGGCCTACGCAACGCAGATCAAAGGCCTAATACGTGTAGTACACACGTCTGGCCGTGTAAATCACGCACGAATGATCTGGCGGGCTCAACAATATCTTTTTTTTTTATATGAATTCTTATCCACAAACTAATCGAATTCATTTTCTCTCCTCCTCTCCTCTCTCTTTGAGATATATTGGAACATTGTAATGATCCTTCCGCAGGTTCACCTACGGAAACCTTGTTACGACTTTTACTTCCTCTAAATAATCAAGTTTGGTCATCTTCCCGGCATCATCGGCAATGCCGAAACATTGCCGCGCACCAGTCCGAAGACCTCACTAAATCATTCAATCGGTAGTAGCGACGGGCGGTGTGTACAAAGGGCAGGGACGTAATCAACGCGAGCTTATGACTCGCGCTTACTGGGAATTCCTCGTTCATGGGGAATAATTGCAAGCCCCAATCCCTAGCACGAAGGAGGTTCAGCGGGTTACCCGGGCCTTTCGGCCAGGGAACACACGCTGATTCCTTCAGTGTAGCGCGCGTGCGGCCCAGAACATCTAAGGGCATCACAGACCTGTTATTGCTCAATCTCGTGCGGCTAGAAGCCGCCTGTCCCTCTAAGAAGATTTGTTTGTACGTTGGTAGTAAAAACCCCACCGGCAGAAGCCGAGAGCCTTCGAGATACCATAATTACGTCTATTTAGCAGGCTAGAGTCTCGTTCGTTATCGGAATTAACCAGACAAATCGCTCCACCAACTAAGAACGGCCATGCACCACCACCCACCGAATCAAGAAAGAGCTATCAATCTGTCAATCCTTCCGGTGTCCGGGCCTGGTGAGGTTTCCCGTGTTGAGTCAAATTAAGCCGCAGGCTCCACTCCTGGTGGTGCCCTTCCGTCAATTCCTTTAAGTTTCAGCTTTGCAACCATACTTCCCCCGGAACCCAAAAGCTTTGGTTTCCCGGAAGCTGCCCGCCGAGTCATCGTAGGAACTTCGGCGGATCGCTAGCTGGCATCGTTTATGGTTAGAACTAGGGCGGTATCTGATCGCCTTCGAACCTCTAACTTTCGTTCTTGATTAATGAAAACATTTTTGGCAAATGCTTTCGCTTCTGTCCGTCTTGCGACGATCCAAGAATTTCACCTCTAACGTCGCAATACGAATGCCCCCATCTGTCCCTATTAATCATTACCTCGGGGTTCCGAAAACCAACAAAATAGAACCGAGGTCCTATTCCATTATTCCATGCACACAGTATTCAGGCGAAGGTAGCCTGCTTTGAGCACTCTAATTTGTTCAAAGTAAACGTACCGGCCCACCTCGACACTCAGTGAAGAGCACCGCGATGGGATATTAGTTGGACCGCCCCGTGAAGAGCAAAGCCCACCGGTAGGACGTACCACATAATGCCAGTTAAACACCGCGAGCGATGAACCGACACTGTGACACACAGATTCAACTACGAGCTTTTTAACCGCAACAACTTTAATATACGCTATTGGAGCTGGAATTACCGCGGCTGCTGGCACCAGACTTGCCCTCCAATGGATCCTCGTTAAAGGATTTAAAGTGTACTCATTCCGATTACGGGGCCTCGGATGAGTCCCGTATCGTTATTTTTCGTCACTACCTCCCCGTGCCGGGAGTGGGTAATTTGCGCGCCTGCTGCCTTCCTTGGATGTGGTAGCCGTTTCTCAGGCTCCCTCTCCGGAATCGAACCCTGATTCCCCGTTACCCGTTACAACCATGGTAGGCGCAGAACCTACCATCGACAGTTGATAAGGCAGACATTTGAAAGATGCGTCGCCGGTGCTATAAGACCATGCGATCAGCACAAAGTTATTCAGAGTCACCAAAGCAAACGATGGACGAGTGTAAACACCCGCCACCGATTGGTTTTGATCTAATAAAAGCGTTCCTACCATCTCTGGTCGGAACTCTGTTTTGCATGTATTAGCTCTAGAATTACCACAGTTATCCAAGTAAATTTTAGTACGATCTAAGAAACCATAACTGATTTAATGAGCCATTCGCGGTTTCACCTTAATACGGCATGTACTGAGACATGCATGGCTTAATCTTTGAGACAAGCATATGACTACTGGCAGGATCAACCAGGGAACTATACAATATGTATATATAAAATGGACAAAATTTAAATCCTTTTCCATCGTCGCCTGTTTCATATATATATGTCAGGTCGACACACCATTTTTCTCTTTCAAATATGTACAAGTTTTGCCACATTCCGCGCTTGTAACATATCTTCTTTAACGCTCAATTTCTTTCATTTTTCTACCATACAGATATTTTACCGTACGCCCAAAAACGTACGTATTATATTTTTGTTCTATCATAAAATCACATTTTTCTACGTACGCCAGCTTCGTACGTTTCTATCTTTGCCTTCATAAAATCACAAGATAATTTTATCTTCAAGAGTCTCGCTATTAACATCTTGTAAGATAAATGTACGTCCCAGCTAAAACGTACAAATACTTCAAGTTAAGTAATAATATATCATCGCTATTGACAAATTTTTAAGATCCAAGACACAGTTCTCTCTATATGTTTTAATATTTTTTATGTACTCAAATATATTCAAAGGAAAAAGTACATGGGTGATGCCATAGTCGTGGAAGCGCGTACGCTCACGCTGATCTTCTGACCGCCGGAAGCACGAAACCTCTGATCTGGGCAAAATCGGCAAGCCGAGGAAGAACGGACAGGACACATGCTGGACTGGCGAGAAAGCGTGTTCTTCCGCTCGCGCTAGGCATTTCGATTTCTGACACCTCTTGATTTAAAAAATCAGTTTTTTGATAGTTTTCTCTCTCCACTGGGCTATTTCATTTTAGCCACAGTTTTCAATTGGTACGATTTGCTTCCAAATCTTACAGATGCATTTTAAAAAATTTTTCCATCGCTCGGACAGAAGAGTCGATTGCTCAGTGAGTACGAGTATACATACAAAGTGCATACGGGTAACCAACCCCGTAGGGCTTGCCACATATGGGCCATTCGGTCAAAGACACCGACCCGTGGCCACGCTGTGTGGAGAAAAGTCCGTAACGTAAACGGCACGAAACAGTCAGGACCGAAGCCCCGAAGGAGCTCTGAGACAGCTTCTCGACCGAGATCGTAGAATTGGCCCAAAACCCGCTCTGCTCCGTCCGCCTCGCACGGACCGTGTATCTCTTATAGATACCGAACGGCCGGCAAGGACGCCGGCGCCGCCGGCCGAATAGCACGCGCGCTTATGAGTGTAAACCGCTGCGGCAACAGACCGCCCGGCCGTGCTGTTGTAACATAACGCGTGAACGAACGAAAAAAATTTTTATAGTAAACATTAAAATAAATTACACTACCGTAAACTAGACAAAAAATTACACATTTTTTCCCAATATGAAAATTTTCACAAACTTTTTAAAGTCCCATCGCATCGAGTAAACTTTTTTAATAACGCGTCCGCACGATTCTAAATGCTTAATCCATATGTGAAATCGTTCACTGATCACGAATATCGCATTTAAAAAAATTACAAAAATTTATTTTTCAAAATAATCAAAAAAAACCGAAAAATCACAAGAGTAAAGTACCATTATTTTAAACAACATGTCGTTCTAAATGCTTAATCCCTATGTAAAAAAGTTATTTAAGCAAGAATATGTAATCGAAAAAAATTAGAAAAATTTATTTTAGCCGTAAATCGAAAATAATGGGGACACCGGAGCTGTTCGAAGCGCCGAGACGCGCCGCGTACGGCCGAATATTTTCTAAGTCCCAACGTACCGATCAAGAGTAAAGTACCATTTTCCTACATTAGATTTCGTTCTAAATGCTTAATCCCTATGTAAAAACGTTAGTTAAGCAAGAATATCGTATTTTTAAAAAAATCTAATGATAGGATTTTCCAGAAAATTGAAAAAACCGAAAAATGTCAAGAGTAAAGTGCCATTTTCTGACATTAGATTTCGTTCTAAATGCTTAATCCCTATGTAGAAACGTTAGTTAAGCAAGAATATCGTATTTTTAAAAAAATCTAATGATAGGATTTTTCAGAAAATTGAAAAAACCGTAAAATGTCAAGAGTAAAGTGCCATTATTTTAAACAATGTATCGTTCTAAATGCTTAATCCCTATGTAAAAAAGTTATTTAAGCAAGAATATGTTATTGAAAAAAATTAGAAAAATTTATTTTAGCCGTAAATCGAAAATAATGGGGACACCGGAGCTGTTCGAAGCGCCGAGACGCGCCGCGTACGGCCGAATATTTTCTAAGTCCCAACGTACCGATCAAGAGTAAAGTACCATTTTCCTACATTAGATTTCGTTCTAAATGCTTAATCCCTATGTAAAAACGTTAGTTAAGCAAGAATATCGTATTTTTAAAAAAATCTAATGATAGGATTTTCCAGAAAATTGAAAAAACCGAAAAATGTCAAGAGTAAAGTGCCATTTTCTGACATTAGATTTCGTTCTAAATGCTTAATCCCTATGTAGAAACGTTAGTTAAGCAAGAATATCGTATTTTTAAAAAAATCTAATGATAGGATTTTTCAGAAAATTGAAAAAACCGTAAAATGTCAAGAGTAAAGTGCCATTATTTTAAACAATGTATCGTTCTAAATGCTTAATCCCTATGTAAAAAAGTTATTTAAGCAAGAATATGTTATTGAAAAAAATTAGAAAAATTTATTTTAGCCGTAAATCGAAAATAATGGGGACACCGGAGCTGTTCGAAGCGCCGAGACGCGCCGCGTACGGCCGAATATTTTCTAAGTCCCAACGTACCGATCAAGAGTAAAGTACCATTTTCCTACATTAGATTTCGTTCTAAATGCTTAATCCCTATGTAAAAACGTTAGTTAAGCAAGAATATCGTATTTTTAAAAAAATCTAATGATAGGATTTTCCAGAAAATTGAAAAAACCGAAAAATGTCAAGAGTAAAGTGCCATTTTCTGACATTAGATTTCGTTCTAAATGCTTAATCCCTATGTAGAAACGTTAGTTAAGCAAGAATATCGTATTTTTAAAAAAATCTAATGGTAGGATTTTTCAGAAAATTGAAAAAACCGTAAAATGTCAAGAGTAAAGTGCCCTTATTTTAAACATTATATCGTTCTAAATGCTTAATCCCTATGTAAAAAAGTTATCTAAGCAAGAATATGTTATTGAATAAAATGAGAAAAATTTATTTTAGCCGTAAATCGAAAATAATGGGTCGAGCGAATCGGTCGATTGCGCCGAGACGCGCTATGATGCAACAGACGAGCGATTGGAACGCCCGAATATTTTCAAAGTCCCAACGTACCGATCAAGAGTAAAGTACCATTTTCCTACATTAGATTTCGTTCTAAATGCTTAATCCCTATGTAAAAACGTTAGTTAAGCAAGAATATCGTATTTTTAAAAAAATCTAATGATAGGATTTTCCAGAAAATTGAAAAAACCGAAAAATGTCAAGAGTAAAGTGCCATTTTCTGACATTAGATTTCGTTCTAAATGCTTAATCCCTATGTAGAAACGTTAGTTATGCAAGATTATCGTATTTTTAAAAAAATCTAATGATAGGATTTTTCAGAAAATTGAAAAAACCGTAAAATGTCAAGAGTAAAGTGCCCTTATTTTAAACATTATATCGTTCTAAATGCTTAATCCCTATGTAAAAAAGTTATCTAAGCAAGAATATGTTATTGAATAAAATGAGAAAAATTTATTTTAGCCGTAAATCGAAAATAATGGGTCGAGCGAATCGGTCGATTGCGCCGAGACGCGCTATGATGCAACAGACGAGCGATTGGAACGCCCGAATATTTTCAAAGTCCCAACGTACCGGTCAAGAGTAAAGTACCATTTTCCTACATTAGATTTCGTTCTAAATGCTTAATCCCTATGTAAAAACGTTAGTTAAGCAAGAATATCGTATTTTAAAAAAAATCTAATGATAGGATTTTCCAGAAAATTGAAAAAACCGAAAAATGTCAAGAGTAAAGTGCCATTTTCTGACATTAGATTTCGTTCTAAATGCTTAATCCCTATGTAGAAACGTTAGTTAAGCAAGAATATCGTATTTTTAAAAAAATCTAATGATAGGATTTTTCAGAAAATTGAAAAAACCGTAAAATGTCAAGAGTAAAGTGCCATTATTTTAAACAATGTATCGTTCTAAATGCTTAATCCCTATGTAAAAAAGTTATTTAAGCAAGAATATGTTATTGAAAAAAATTAGAAAAATTTATTTTAGCCGTAAATCGAAAATAATGGGGACACCGGAGCTGTTCGAAGCGCCGAGACGCGCCGCGTACGGCCGAATATTTTCTAAGTCCCAACGTACCGATCAAGAGTAAAGTACCATTTTCCTACATTAGATTTCGTTCTAAATGCTTAATCCCTATGTAAAAACGTTAGTTAAGCAAGAATATCGTATTTTTAAAAAAATCTAATGATAGGATTTTCCAGAAAATTGAAAAAACCGAAAAATGTCAAGAGTAAAGTGCCATTTTCTGACATTAGATTTCGTTCTAAATGCTTAATCCCTATGTAGAAACGTTAGTTAAGCAAGAATATCGTATTTTTAAAAAAATCTAATGGTAGGATTTTTCAGAAAATTGAAAAAACCGTAAAATGTCAAGAGTAAAGTGCCCTTATTTTAAACATTATATCGTTCTAAATGCTTAATCCCTATGTAAAAAAGTTATCTAAGCAAGAATATGTTATTGAATAAAATGAGAAAAATTTATTTTAGCCGTAAATCGAAAATAATGGGTCGAGCGAATCGGTCGATTGCGCCGAGACGCGCTATGATGCAACAGACGAGCGATTGGAACGCCCGAATATTTTCAAAGTCCCAACGTACCGATCAAGAGTAAAGTACCATTTTCCTACATTAGATTTCGTTCTAAATGCTTAATCCCTATGTAAAAACGTTAGTTAAGCAAGAATATCGTATTTTTAAAAAAATCTAATGATAGGATTTTCCAGAAAATTGAAAAAACCGAAAAATGTCAAGAGTAAAGTGCCATTTTCTGACATTAGATTTCGTTCTAAATGCTTAATCCCTATGTAGAAACGTTAGTTATGCAAGATTATCGTATTTTTAAAAAAATCTAATGATAGGATTTTTCAGAAAATTGAAAAAACCGTAAAATGTCAAGAGTAAAGTGCCCTTATTTTAAACATTATATCGTTCTAAATGCTTAATCCCTATGTAAAAAAGTTATCTAAGCAAGAATATGTTATTGAATAAAATGAGAAAAATTTATTTTAGCCGTAAATCGAAAATAATGGGTCGAGCGAATCGGTCGATTGCGCCGAGACGCGCTATGATGCAACAGACGAGCGATTGGAACGCCCGAATATTTTCAAAGTCCCAACGTACCGGTCAAGAGTAAAGTACCATTTTCCTACATTAGATTTCGTTCTAAATGCTTAATCCCTATGTAAAAACGTTAGTTAAGCAAGAATATCGTATTTTAAAAAAAATCTAATGATAGGATTTTCCAGAAAATTGAAAAAACCGAAAAATGTCAAGAGTAAAGTGCCATTTTCTGACATTAGATTTCGTTCTAAATGCTTAATCCCTATGTAGAAACGTTAGTTAAGCAAGATTATCGTATTTTTAAAAAAATCTAATGATAGGATTTTTCAGAAAATTGAAAAAACCGTAAAATGTCAAGAGTAAAGTGCCCTTATTTTAAACATTATATCGTTCTAAATGCTTAATCCCTATGTAAAAAAGTTATCTAAGCAAGAATATGTTATTGAATAAAATGAGAAAAATTTATTTTAGCCGTAAATCGAAAATAATGGGTCGAGCGAATCGGTCGATTGCGCCGAGACGCGCTATGATGCAACAGACGAGCGATTGGAACGCCCGAATATTTTCAAAGTCCCAACGTACCGGTCAAGAGTAAAGTACCATTTTCCTACATTAGATTTCGTTCTAAATGCTTAATCCCTATGTAAAAACGTTAGTTAAGCAAGAATATCGTATTTTAAAAAAAATCTAATGATAGGATTTTCCAGAAAATTGAAAAAACCGAAAAATGTCAAGAGTAAAGTGCCATTTTCTGACATTAGATTTCGTTCTAAATGCTTAATCCCTATGTAGAAACGTTAGTTATGCAAGATTATCGTATTTTTAAAAAAATCTAATGATAGGATTTTTCAGAAAATTGAAAAAACCGTAAAATGTCAAGAGTAAAGTGCCCTTATTTTAAACATTATATCGTTCTAAATGCTTAATCCCTATGTAAAAAAGTTATCTAAGCAAGAATATGTTATTGAATAAAATGAGAAAAATTTATTTTAGCCGTAAATCGAAAATAATGGGTCGAGCGAATCGGTCGATTGCGCCGAGACGCGCTATGATGCAACAGACGAGCGATTGGAACGCCCGAATATTTTCAAAGTCCCAACGTACCGATCAAGAGTAAAGTACCATTTTCCTACATTAGATTTCGTTCTAAATGCTTAATCCCTATGTAAAAACGTTAGTTAAGCAAGAATATCGTATTTTTAAAAAAATCTAATGATAGGATTTTCCAGAAAATTGAAAAAACCGAAAAATGTCAAGAGTAAAGTGCCCTTTTCTGACATTAGATTTCGTTCTAAATGCTTAATCCCTATGTAGAAACGTTAGTTATGCAAGATTATCGTATTTTTAAAAAAATCTAATGATAGGATTTTTCAGAAAATTGAAAAAACCGTAAAATGTCAAGAGTAAAGTGCCCTTATTTTAAACATTATATCGTTCTAAATGCTTAATCCCTATGTAAAAAAGTTATCTAAGCAAGAATATGTTATTGAATAAAATGAGAAAAATTTATTTTAGCCGTAAATCGAAAATAATGGGTCGAGCGAATCGGTCGATTGCGCCGAGACGCGCTATGATGCAACAGACGAGCGATTGGAACGCCCGAATATTTTCAAAGTCCCAACGTACCGGTCAAGAGTAAAGTACCATTTTCCTACATTAGATTTCGTTCTAAATGCTTAATCCCTATGTAAAAACGTTAGTTAAGCAAGAATATCGTATTTTAAAAAAAATCTAATGATAGGATTTTCCAGAAAATTGAAAAAACCGAAAAATGTCAAGAGTAAAGTGCCATTTTCTGACATTAGATTTCGTTCTAAATGCTTAATCCCTATGTAGAAACGTTAGTTATGCAAGATTATCGTATTTTTAAAAAAATCTAATGATAGGATTTTTCAGAAAATTGAAAAAACCGTAAAATGTCAAGAGTAAAGTGCCCTTATTTTAAACATTATATCGTTCTAAATGCTTAATCCCTATGTAAAAAAGTTATCTAAGCAAGAATATGTTATTGAATAAAATGAGAAAAATTTATTTTAGCCGTAAATCGAAAATAATGGGTCGAGCGAATCGGTCGATTGCGCCGAGACGCGCTATGATGCAACAGACGAGCGATTGGAACGCCCGAATATTTTCAAAGTCCCAACGTACCGGTCAAGAGTAAAGTACCATTTTCCTACATTAGATTTCGTTCTAAATGCTTAATCCCTATGTAAAAACGTTAGTTAAGCAAGAATATCGTATTTTAAAAAAAATCTAATGATAGGATTTTCCAGAAAATTGAAAAAACCGAAAAATGTCAAGAGTAAAGTGCCATTTTCTGACATTAGATTTCGTTCTAAATGCTTAATCCCTATGTAGAAACGTTAGTTAAGCAAGATTATCGTATTTTTAAAAAAATCTAATGATAGGATTTTTCAGAAAATTGAAAAAACCGTAAAATGTCAAGAGTAAAGTGCCCTTATTTTAAACATTATATCGTTCTAAATGCTTAATCCCTATGTAAAAAAGTTATCTAAGCAAGAATATGTTATTGAATAAAATGAGAAAAATTTATTTTAGCCGTAAATCGAAAATAATGGGTCGAGCGAATCGGTCGATTGCGCCGAGACGCGCTATGATGCAACAGACGAGCGATTGGAACGCCCGAATATTTTCAAAGTCCCAACGTACCGGTCAAGAGTAAAGTACCATTTTCCTACATTAGATTTCGTTCTAAATGCTTAATCCCTATGTAAAAACGTTAGTTAAGCAAGAATATCGTATTTTAAAAAAAATCTAATGATAGGATTTTCCAGAAAATTGAAAAAACCGAAAAATGTCAAGAGTAAAGTGCCATTTTCTGACATTAGATTTCGTTCTAAATGCTTAATCCCTATGTAGAAACGTTAGTTATGCAAGATTATCGTATTTTTAAAAAAATCTAATGATAGGATTTTTCAGAAAATTGAAAAAACCGTAAAATGTCAAGAGTAAAGTGCCCTTATTTTAAACATTATATCGTTCTAAATGCTTAATCCCTATGTAAAAAAGTTATCTAAGCAAGAATATGTTATTGAATAAAATGAGAAAAATTTATTTTAGCCGTAAATCGAAAATAATGGGTCGAGCGAATCGGTCGATTGCGCCGAGACGCGCTATGATGCAACAGACGAGCGATTGGAACGCCCGAATATTTTCAAAGTCCCAACGTACCGGTCAAGAGTAAAGTACCATTTTCCTACATTAGATTTCGTTCTAAATGCTTAATCCCTATGTAAAAACGTTAGTTAAGCAAGAATATCGTATTTTTAAAAAAATCTAATGATAGGATTTTCCAGAAAATTGAAAAAACCGAAAAATGTCAAGAGTAAAGTGCCATTTTCTGACATTAGATTTCGTTCTAAATGCTTAATCCCTATGTAGAAACGTTAGTTATGCAAGATTATCGTATTTTTAAAAAAATCTAATGATAGGATTTTTCAGAAAATTGAAAAAACCGTAAAATGTCAAGAGTAAAGTGCCCTTATTTTAAACATTATATCGTTCTAAATGCTTAATCCCTATGTAAAAAAGTTATCTAAGCAAGAATATGTTATTGAATAAAATGAGAAAAATTTATTTTAGCCGTAAATCGAAAATAATGGGTCGAGCGAATCGGTCGATTGCGCCGAGACGCGCTATGATGCAACAGACGAGCGATTGGAACGCCCGAATATTTTCAAAGTCCCAACGTACCGATCAAGAGTAAAGTACCATTTTCCTACATTAGATTTCGTTCTAAATGCTTAATCCCTATGTAAAAACGTTAGTTAAGCAAGAATATCGTATTTTTAAAAAAATCTAATGATAGGATTTTCCAGAAAATTGAAAAAACCGAAAAATGTCAAGAGTAAAGTGCCCTTTTCTGACATTAGATTTCGTTCTAAATGCTTAATCCCTATGTAGAAACGTTAGTTATGCAAGATTATCGTATTTTTAAAAAAATCTAATGATAGGATTTTTCAGAAAATTGAAAAAACCGTAAAATGTCAAGAGTAAAGTGCCCTTATTTTAAACATTATATCGTTCTAAATGCTTAATCCCTATGTAAAAAAGTTATCTAAGCAAGAATATGTTATTGAATAAAATGAGAAAAATTTATTTTAGCCGTAAATCGAAAATAATGGGTCGAGCGAATCGGTCGATTGCGCCGAGACGCGCTATGATGCAACAGACGAGCGATTGGAACGCCCGAATATTTTCAAAGTCCCAACGTACCGGTCAAGAGTAAAGTACCATTTTCCTACATTAGATTTCGTTCTAAATGCTTAATCCCTATGTAAAAACGTTAGTTAAGCAAGAATATCGTATTTTAAAAAAAATCTAATGATAGGATTTTCCAGAAAATTGAAAAAACCGAAAAATGTCAAGAGTAAAGTGCCATTTTCTGACATTAGATTTCGTTCTAAATGCTTAATCCCTATGTAGAAACGTTAGTTAAGCAAGATTATCGTATTTTTAAAAAAATCTAATGATAGGATTTTTCAGAAAATTGAAAAAACCGTAAAATGTCAAGAGTAAAGTGCCCTTATTTTAAACATTATATCGTTCTAAATGCTTAATCCCTATGTAAAAAAGTTATCTAAGCAAGAATATGTTATTGAATAAAATGAGAAAAATTTATTTTAGCCGTAAATCGAAAATAATGGGTCGAGCGAATCGGTCGATTGCGCCGAGACGCGCTATGATGCAACAGACGAGCGATTGGAACGCCCGAATATTTTCAAAGTCCCAACGTACCGGTCAAGAGTAAAGTACCATTTTCCTACATTAGATTTCGTTCTAAATGCTTAATCCCTATGTAAAAACGTTAGTTAAGCAAGAATATCGTATTTTAAAAAAAATCTAATGATAGGATTTTCCAGAAAATTGAAAAAACCGAAAAATGTCAAGAGTAAAGTGCCATTTTCTGACATTAGATTTCGTTCTAAATGCTTAATCCCTATGTAGAAACGTTAGTTATGCAAGATTATCGTATTTTTAAAAAAATCTAATGATAGGATTTTTCAGAAAATTGAAAAAACCGTAAAATGTCAAGAGTAAAGTGCCCTTATTTTAAACATTATATCGTTCTAAATGCTTAATCCCTATGTAAAAAAGTTATCTAAGCAAGAATATGTTATTGAATAAAATGAGAAAAATTTATTTTAGCCGTAAATCGAAAATAATGGGTCGAGCGAATCGGTCGATTGCGCCGAGACGCGCTATGATGCAACAGACGAGCGATTGGAACGCCCGAATATTTTCAAAGTCCCAACGTACCGGTCAAGAGTAAAGTACCATTTTCCTACATTAGATTTCGTTCTAAATGCTTAATCCCTATGTAAAAACGTTAGTTAAGCAAGAATATCGTATTTTTAAAAAAATCTAATGATAGGATTTTCCAGAAAATTGAAAAAACCGAAAAATGTCAAGAGTAAAGTGCCATTTTCTGACATTAGATTTCGTTCTAAATGCTTAATCCCTATGTAGAAACGTTAGTTATGCAAGATTATCGTATTTTTAAAAAAATCTAATGATAGGATTTTTCAGAAAATTGAAAAAACCGTAAAATGTCAAGAGTAAAGTGCCCTTATTTTAAACATTATATCGTTCTAAATGCTTAATCCCTATGTAAAAAAGTTATCTAAGCAAGAATATGTTATTGAATAAAATGAGAAAAATTTATTTTAGCCGTAAATCGAAAATAATGGGTCGAGCGAATCGGTCGATTGCGCCGAGACGCGCTATGATGCAACAGACGAGCGATTGGAACGCCCGAATATTTTCAAAGTCCCAACGTACCGGTCAAGAGTAAAGTACCATTTTCCTACATTAGATTTCGTTCTAAATGCTTAATCCCTATGTAAAAACGTTAGTTAAGCAAGAATATCGTATTTTAAAAAAAATCTAATGATAGGATTTTCCAGAAAATTGAAAAAACCGAAAAATGTCAAGAGTAAAGTGCCATTTTCTGACATTAGATTTCGTTCTAAATGCTTAATCCCTATGTAGAAACGTTAGTTAAGCAAGATTATCGTATTTTTAAAAAAATCTAATGATAGGATTTTTCAGAAAATTGAAAAAACCGTAAAATGTCAAGAGTAAAGTGCCCTTATTTTAAACATTATATCGTTCTAAATGCTTAATCCCTATGTAAAAAAGTTATCTAAGCAAGAATATGTTATTGAATAAAATGAGAAAAATTTATTTTAGCCGTAAATCGAAAATAATGGGTCGAGCGAATCGGTCGATTGCGCCGAGACGCGCTATGATGCAACAGACGAGCGATTGGAACGCCCGAATATTTTCAAAGTCCCAACGTACCGGTCAAGAGTAAAGTACCATTTTCCTACATTAGATTTCGTTCTAAATGCTTAATCCCTATGTAAAAACGTTAGTTAAGCAAGAATATCGTATTTTTAAAAAAATCTAATGATAGGATTTTCCAGAAAATTGAAAAAACCGAAAAATGTCAAGAGTAAAGTGCCATTTTCTGACATTAGATTTCGTTCTAAATGCTTAATCCCTATGTAGAAACGTTAGTTATGCAAGATTATCGTATTTTTAAAAAAATCTAATGATAGGATTTTTCAGAAAATTGAAAAAACCGTAAAATGTCAAGAGTAAAGTGCCCTTATTTTAAACATTATATCGTTCTAAATGCTTAATCCCTATGTAAAAAAGTTATCTAAGCAAGAATATGTTATTGAATAAAATGAGAAAAATTTATTTTAGCCGTAAATCGAAAATAATGGGTCGAGCGAATCGGTCGATTGCGCCGAGACGCGCTATGATGCAACAGACGAGCGATTGGAACGCCCGAATATTTTCAAAGTCCCAACGTACCGGTCAAGAGTAAAGTACCATTTTCCTACATTAGATTTCGTTCTAAATGCTTAATCCCTATGTAAAAACGTTAGTTAAGCAAGAATATCGTATTTTAAAAAAAATCTAATGATAGGATTTTCCAGAAAATTGAAAAAACCGAAAAATGTCAAGAGTAAAGTGCCATTTTCTGACATTAGATTTCGTTCTAAATGCTTAATCCCTATGTAGAAACGTTAGTTATGCAAGATTATCGTATTTTTAAAAAAATCTAATGATAGGATTTTTCAGAAAATTGAAAAAACCGTAAAATGTCAAGAGTAAAGTGCCCTTATTTTAAACATTATATCGTTCTAAATGCTTAATCCCTATGTAAAAAAGTTATCTAAGCAAGAATATGTTATTGAATAAAATGAGAAAAATTTATTTTAGCCGTAAATCGAAAATAATGGGTCGAGCGAATCGGTCGATTGCGCCGAGACGCGCTATGATGCAACAGACGAGCGATTGGAACGCCCGAATATTTTCAAAGTCCCAACGTACCGGTCAAGAGTAAAGTACCATTTTCCTACATTAGATTTCGTTCTAAATGCTTAATCCCTATGTAAAAACGTTAGTTAAGCAAGAATATCGTATTTTTAAAAAAATCTAATGATAGGATTTTCCAGAAAATTGAAAAAACCGAAAAATGTCAAGAGTAAAGTGCCATTTTCTGACATTAGATTTCGTTCTAAATGCTTAATCCCTATGTAGAAACGTTAGTTAAGCAAGAATATCGTATTTTTAAAAAAATCTAATGGTAGGATTTTTCAGAAAATTGAAAAAACCGTAAAATGTCAAGAGTAAAGTGCCCTTATTTTAAACATTATATCGTTCTAAATGCTTAATCCCTATGTAAAAAAGTTATCTAAGCAAGAATATGTTATTGAATAAAATGAGAAAAATTTATTTTAGCCGTAAATCGAAAATAATGGGTCGAGCGAATCGGTCGATTGCGCCGAGACGCGCTATGATGCAACAGACGAGCGATTGGAACGCCCGAATATTTTCAAAGTCCCAACGTACCGATCAAGAGTAAAGTACCATTTTCCTACATTAGATTTCGTTCTAAATGCTTAATCCCTATGTAAAAACGTTAGTTAAGCAAGAATATCGTATTTTTAAAAAAATCTAATGATAGGATTTTCCAGAAAATTGAAAAAACCGAAAAATGTCAAGAGTAAAGTGCCATTTTCTGACATTAGATTTCGTTCTAAATGCTTAATCCCTATGTAGAAACGTTAGTTATGCAAGATTATCGTATTTTTAAAAAAATCTAATGATAGGATTTTTCAGAAAATTGAAAAAACCGTAAAATGTCAAGAGTAAAGTGCCCTTATTTTAAACATTATATCGTTCTAAATGCTTAATCCCTATGTAAAAAAGTTATCTAAGCAAGAATATGTTATTGAATAAAATGAGAAAAATTTATTTTAGCCGTAAATCGAAAATAATGGGTCGAGCGAATCGGTCGATTGCGCCGAGACGCGCTATGATGCAACAGACGAGCGTTTGGAACGCCCGAATATTTTCAAAGTCCCAACGTACCGGTCAAGAGTAAAGTACCATTTTCCTACATTAGATTTCGTTCTAAATGCTTAATCCCTATGTAAAAACGTTAGTTAAGCAAGAATATCGTATTTTTAAAAAAATCTAATGATAGGATTTTCCAGAAAATTGAAAAAACCGAAAAATGTCAAGAGTAAAGTGCCATTTTCTGACATTAGATTTCGTTCTAAATGCTTAATCCCTATGTAGAAACGTTAGTTATGCAAGATTATCGTATTTTTAAAAAAATCTAATGATAGGATTTTTCAGAAAATTGAAAAAACCGTAAAATGTCAAGAGTAAAGTGCCCTTATTTTAAACATTATATCGTTCTAAATGCTTAATCCCTATGTAAAAAAGTTATCTAAGCAAGAATATGTTATTGAATAAAATGAGAAAAATTTATTTTAGCCGTAAATCGAAAAAAAGACTGTTCGTTTCTCTGTCTCTCTCGCGCGATCGAAGTATTGATGTTTCCCGGCAATGTAATGGGATATTAATTAAACTTTATACACGAAATTACTCGTTTTGATCCCCGCTACACAGCCGTATACTTTTTATAATTTTGTGGAATCGGGAACCTTGAAATATTTAACATAACGCGGATCGACTGTCTCTGTCTCTTTCTAGATCGGAATAATCGATGTTTCCCGGCAAACTAATGGGATATTAATTATACTTTATACACGAAATTACTCGTTTTGATCCCCGCTACACAGCCGTATACTTTTTATAATTTTGTGGAATCGGTAACCTTGAAATATTTAACATAACGCGGATCGACTGTCTCTGTCTCTTTCTAGATCGGAATAATCGATGTTTCCCGGCAAACTATTGGGAGTTTAATTAAACTTTATACATGAAATTACTCGTTTTGATCCCCGCTACACAGCCGTATACTTTTTATAATTTTGTGGAATCGGGAACCTTGAAATATTTAACATAACGCGGATCGACTGTCTCTGTCTCTTTCTAGATCGGAATAATCGATGTTTCCCGGCAAACTATTGGGAGATTAATTAAACTTTATACACGAAATTACTCGTTTTGATCCCCGCTACACAGCCGTATACTTTTTATAATTTTGTGGAATCGGGAACCTTGAAATATTTAACATAACGCGGATCGACTGTCTCTGTCTCTTTCTAGATCGGAATAATCGATGTTTCCCGGCAAACTAATGGGATATTAATTATACTTTATACACGAAATTACTCGTTTTGATCCCCGCTACACAGCCGTATACTTTTTATAATTTTGTGGAATCGGTAACCTTGAAATATTTAACATAACGCGGATCGACTGTCTCTGTCTCTTTCTAGATCGGAATAATCGATGTTTCCCGGCAAACTATTGGGAGTTTAATTAAACTTTATACATGAAATTACTCGTTTTGATCCCCGCTACACAGCCGTATACTTTTTATAATTTTGTGGAATCGGGAACCTTGAAATATTTAACATAACGCGGATCGACTGTCTCTGTCTCTTTCTAGATCGGAATAATCGATGTTTCCCGGCAAACTATTGGGAGATTAATTAAACTTTATACACGAAATTACTCGTTTTGATCCCCGCTACACAGCCGTATACTTTTTATAATTTTGTGGAATCGGGAACCTTGAAATATTTAACATAACGCGGATCGACTGTCTCTGTCTCTTTCTAGATCGGAATAATCGATGTTTCCCGGCAAACTATTGGGAGTTTAATTAAACTTTATACACGAAATTACTCGTTTTGATCCCCGCTACACAGCCGTATACTTTTTATAATTTTGTGGAATCGGTAACCTTGAAATATTTAACATAACGCGGATCGACTGTCTCTGTCTCTTTCTAGATCGGAATAATCGATGTTTCCCGGCAAACTATTGGGAGTTTAATTAAACTTTATACATGAAATTACTCGTTTTGATCCCCGCTACACAGCCGTATACTTTTTATAATTTTGTGGAATCGGGAACCTTGAAATATTTAACATAACGCGGATCGACTGTCTCTGTCTCTTTCTAGATCGGAATAATCGATGTTTCCCGGCAAACTATTGGGAGATTAATTAAACTTTATACACGAAATTACTCGTTTTGATCCCCGCTACACAGCCGTATACTTTTTATAATTTTGTGGAATCGGGAACCTTGAAATATTTAACATAACGCGGATCGACTGTCTCTGTCTCTTTCTAGATCGGAATAATCGATGTTTCCCGGCAAACTATTGGGAGATTAATTAAACTTTATACACGAAATTACTCGTTTTGATCCCCGCTACACAGCCGTATACTTTTTATAATTTTGTGGAATCGGTAACCTTGAAATATTTAACATAACGCGGATCGACTGTCTCTGTCTCTTTCTAGATCGGAATAATCGATGTTTCCCGGCAAACTATTGGGAGTTTAATTAAACTTTATACATGAAATTACTCGTTTTGATCCCCGCTACACAGCCGTATACTTTTTATAATTTTGTGGAATCGGGAACCTTGAAATATTTAACATAACGCGGATCGACTGTCTCTGTCTCTTTCTAGATCGGAATAATCGATGTTTCCCGGCAAACTATTGGGAGATTAATTAAACTTTATACACGAAATTACTCGTTTTGATCCCCGCTACACAGCCGTATACTTTTTATAATTTTGTGGAATCGGGAACCTTGAAATATTTAACATAACGCGGATCGACTGTCTCTGTCTCTTTCTAGATCGGAATAATCGATGTTTCCCGGCAAACTATTGGGAGATTAATTAAACTTTATACACGAAATTACTCGTTTTGATCCCCGCTACACAGCCGTATACTTTTTATAATTTTGTGGAATCGGTAACCTTGAAATATTTAACATAACGCGGATCGACTGTCTCTGTCTCTTTCTAGATCGGAATAATCGATGTTTCCCGGCAAACTATTGGGAGTTTAATTAAACTTTATACATGAAATTACTCGTTTTGATCCCCGCTACACAGCCGTATACTTTTTATAATTTTGTGGAATCGGGAACCTTGAAATATTTAACATAACGCGGATCGACTGTCTCTGTCTCTTTCTAGATCGGAATAATCGATGTTTCCCGGCAAACTATTGGGAGATTAATTAAACTTTATACACGAAATTACTCGTTTTGATCCCCGCTACACAGCCGTATACTTTTTATAATTTTGTGGAATCGGGAACCTTGAAATATTTAACATAACGCGGATCGACTGTCTCTGTCTCTTTCTAGATCGGAATAATCGATGTTTCCCGGCAAACTATTGGGAGATTAATTAAACTTTATACACGAAATTACTCGTTTTGATCCCCGCTACACAGCCGTATACTTTTTATAATTTTGTGGAATCGGTAACCTTGAAATATTTAACATAACGCGGATCGACTGTCTCTGTCTCTTTCTAGATCGGAATAATCGATGTTTCCCGGCAAACTAATGGGATATTAATTAAACTTTATACACGAAATTACTCGTTTTGATCCCTGCTACACAGCCGTATACTTTTTATAATTTTGTGGAATCGGGAACCTTGAAATATTTAACATAACGCGGA
>NW_027476396.1:130000-137500 GCF_051020955.1 Megalopta genalis | reverse complement strand
TAGCCGTAAATCGAAAATAATGGGGACACCGGAGCTGTTCGAAGCGCCGAGACGCGCCGCGTACGGCCGAATATTTTCTAAGTCCCAACGTACCGATCAAGAGTAAAGTACCATTTTCCTACATTAGATTTCGTTCTAAATGCTTAATCCCTATGTAAAAACGTTAGTTAAGCAAGAATATCGTATTTTTAAAAAAATCTAATGATAGGATTTTCCAGAAAATTGAAAAAACCGAAAAATGTCAAGAGTAAAGTGCCATTTTCTGACATTAGATTTCGTTCTAAATGCTTAATCCCTATGTAGAAACGTTAGTTAAGCAAGAATATCGTATTTTTAAAAAAATCTAATGATAGGATTTTTCAGAAAATTGAAAAAACCGTAAAATGTCAAGAGTAAAGTGCCATTATTTTAAACAATGTATCGTTCTAAATGCTTAATCCCTATGTAAAAAAGTTATTTAAGCAAGAATATGTTATTGAAAAAAATTAGAAAAATTTATTTTAGCCGTAAATCGAAAATAATGGGGACACCGGAGCTGTTCGAAGCGCCGAGACGCGCCGCGTACGGCCGAATATTTTCTAAGTCCCAACGTACCGATCAAGAGTAAAGTACCATTTTCCTACATTAGATTTCGTTCTAAATGCTTAATCCCTATGTAAAAACGTTAGTTAAGCAAGAATATCGTATTTTTAAAAAAATCTAATGATAGGATTTTCCAGAAAATTGAAAAAACCGAAAAATGTCAAGAGTAAAGTGCCATTTTCTGACATTAGATTTCGTTCTAAATGCTTAATCCCTATGTAGAAACGTTAGTTAAGCAAGAATATCGTATTTTTAAAAAAATCTAATGGTAGGATTTTTCAGAAAATTGAAAAAACCGTAAAATGTCAAGAGTAAAGTGCCCTTATTTTAAACATTATATCGTTCTAAATGCTTAATCCCTATGTAAAAAAGTTATCTAAGCAAGAATATGTTATTGAATAAAATGAGAAAAATTTATTTTAGCCGTAAATCGAAAATAATGGGTCGAGCGAATCGGTCGATTGCGCCGAGACGCGCTATGATGCAACAGACGAGCGATTGGAACGCCCGAATATTTTCAAAGTCCCAACGTACCGATCAAGAGTAAAGTACCATTTTCCTACATTAGATTTCGTTCTAAATGCTTAATCCCTATGTAAAAACGTTAGTTAAGCAAGAATATCGTATTTTTAAAAAAATCTAATGATAGGATTTTCCAGAAAATTGAAAAAACCGAAAAATGTCAAGAGTAAAGTGCCATTTTCTGACATTAGATTTCGTTCTAAATGCTTAATCCCTATGTAGAAACGTTAGTTATGCAAGATTATCGTATTTTTAAAAAAATCTAATGATAGGATTTTTCAGAAAATTGAAAAAACCGTAAAATGTCAAGAGTAAAGTGCCCTTATTTTAAACATTATATCGTTCTAAATGCTTAATCCCTATGTAAAAAAGTTATCTAAGCAAGAATATGTTATTGAATAAAATGAGAAAAATTTATTTTAGCCGTAAATCGAAAATAATGGGTCGAGCGAATCGGTCGATTGCGCCGAGACGCGCTATGATGCAACAGACGAGCGATTGGAACGCCCGAATATTTTCAAAGTCCCAACGTACCGGTCAAGAGTAAAGTACCATTTTCCTACATTAGATTTCGTTCTAAATGCTTAATCCCTATGTAAAAACGTTAGTTAAGCAAGAATATCGTATTTTAAAAAAAATCTAATGATAGGATTTTCCAGAAAATTGAAAAAACCGAAAAATGTCAAGAGTAAAGTGCCATTTTCTGACATTAGATTTCGTTCTAAATGCTTAATCCCTATGTAGAAACGTTAGTTAAGCAAGAATATCGTATTTTTAAAAAAATCTAATGATAGGATTTTTCAGAAAATTGAAAAAACCGTAAAATGTCAAGAGTAAAGTGCCATTATTTTAAACAATGTATCGTTCTAAATGCTTAATCCCTATGTAAAAAAGTTATTTAAGCAAGAATATGTTATTGAAAAAAATTAGAAAAATTTATTTTAGCCGTAAATCGAAAATAATGGGGACACCGGAGCTGTTCGAAGCGCCGAGACGCGCCGCGTACGGCCGAATATTTTCTAAGTCCCAACGTACCGATCAAGAGTAAAGTACCATTTTCCTACATTAGATTTCGTTCTAAATGCTTAATCCCTATGTAAAAACGTTAGTTAAGCAAGAATATCGTATTTTTAAAAAAATCTAATGATAGGATTTTCCAGAAAATTGAAAAAACCGAAAAATGTCAAGAGTAAAGTGCCATTTTCTGACATTAGATTTCGTTCTAAATGCTTAATCCCTATGTAGAAACGTTAGTTAAGCAAGAATATCGTATTTTTAAAAAAATCTAATGGTAGGATTTTTCAGAAAATTGAAAAAACCGTAAAATGTCAAGAGTAAAGTGCCCTTATTTTAAACATTATATCGTTCTAAATGCTTAATCCCTATGTAAAAAAGTTATCTAAGCAAGAATATGTTATTGAATAAAATGAGAAAAATTTATTTTAGCCGTAAATCGAAAATAATGGGTCGAGCGAATCGGTCGATTGCGCCGAGACGCGCTATGATGCAACAGACGAGCGATTGGAACGCCCGAATATTTTCAAAGTCCCAACGTACCGATCAAGAGTAAAGTACCATTTTCCTACATTAGATTTCGTTCTAAATGCTTAATCCCTATGTAAAAACGTTAGTTAAGCAAGAATATCGTATTTTTAAAAAAATCTAATGATAGGATTTTCCAGAAAATTGAAAAAACCGAAAAATGTCAAGAGTAAAGTGCCATTTTCTGACATTAGATTTCGTTCTAAATGCTTAATCCCTATGTAGAAACGTTAGTTATGCAAGATTATCGTATTTTTAAAAAAATCTAATGATAGGATTTTTCAGAAAATTGAAAAAACCGTAAAATGTCAAGAGTAAAGTGCCCTTATTTTAAACATTATATCGTTCTAAATGCTTAATCCCTATGTAAAAAAGTTATCTAAGCAAGAATATGTTATTGAATAAAATGAGAAAAATTTATTTTAGCCGTAAATCGAAAATAATGGGTCGAGCGAATCGGTCGATTGCGCCGAGACGCGCTATGATGCAACAGACGAGCGTTTGGAACGCCCGAATATTTTCAAAGTCCCAACGTACCGGTCAAGAGTAAAGTACCATTTTCCTACATTAGATTTCGTTCTAAATGCTTAATCCCTATGTAAAAACGTTAGTTAAGCAAGAATATCGTATTTTTAAAAAAATCTAATGATAGGATTTTCCAGAAAATTGAAAAAACCGAAAAATGTCAAGAGTAAAGTGCCATTTTCTGACATTAGATTTCGTTCTAAATGCTTAATCCCTATGTAGAAACGTTAGTTATGCAAGATTATCGTATTTTTAAAAAAATCTAATGATAGGATTTTTCAGAAAATTGAAAAAACCGTAAAATGTCAAGAGTAAAGTGCCCTTATTTTAAACATTATATCGTTCTAAATGCTTAATCCCTATGTAAAAAAGTTATCTAAGCAAGAATATGTTATTGAATAAAATGAGAAAAATTTATTTTAGCCGTAAATCGAAAAAAAGACTGTTCGTTTCTCTGTCTCTCTCGCGCGATCGAAGTATTGATGTTTCCCGGCAATGTAATGGGATATTAATTAAACTTTATACACGAAATTACTCGTTTTGATCCCCGCTACACAGCCGTATACTTTTTATAATTTTGTGGAATCGGGAACCTTGAAATATTTAACATAACGCGGATCGACTGTCTCTGTCTCTTTCTAGATCGGAATAATCGATGTTTCCCGGCAAACTAATGGGATATTAATTATACTTTATACACGAAATTACTCGTTTTGATCCCCGCTACACAGCCGTATACTTTTTATAATTTTGTGGAATCGGTAACCTTGAAATATTTAACATAACGCGGATCGACTGTCTCTGTCTCTTTCTAGATCGGAATAATCGATGTTTCCCGGCAAACTATTGGGAGTTTAATTAAACTTTATACATGAAATTACTCGTTTTGATCCCCGCTACACAGCCGTATACTTTTTATAATTTTGTGGAATCGGGAACCTTGAAATATTTAACATAACGCGGATCGACTGTCTCTGTCTCTTTCTAGATCGGAATAATCGATGTTTCCCGGCAAACTATTGGGAGATTAATTAAACTTTATACACGAAATTACTCGTTTTGATCCCCGCTACACAGCCGTATACTTTTTATAATTTTGTGGAATCGGGAACCTTGAAATATTTAACATAACGCGGATCGACTGTCTCTGTCTCTTTCTAGATCGGAATAATCGATGTTTCCCGGCAAACTAATGGGATATTAATTATACTTTATACACGAAATTACTCGTTTTGATCCCCGCTACACAGCCGTATACTTTTTATAATTTTGTGGAATCGGTAACCTTGAAATATTTAACATAACGCGGATCGACTGTCTCTGTCTCTTTCTAGATCGGAATAATCGATGTTTCCCGGCAAACTATTGGGAGTTTAATTAAACTTTATACATGAAATTACTCGTTTTGATCCCCGCTACACAGCCGTATACTTTTTATAATTTTGTGGAATCGGGAACCTTGAAATATTTAACATAACGCGGATCGACTGTCTCTGTCTCTTTCTAGATCGGAATAATCGATGTTTCCCGGCAAACTATTGGGAGATTAATTAAACTTTATACACGAAATTACTCGTTTTGATCCCCGCTACACAGCCGTATACTTTTTATAATTTTGTGGAATCGGGAACCTTGAAATATTTAACATAACGCGGATCGACTGTCTCTGTCTCTTTCTAGATCGGAATAATCGATGTTTCCCGGCAAACTATTGGGAGTTTAATTAAACTTTATACACGAAATTACTCGTTTTGATCCCCGCTACACAGCCGTATACTTTTTATAATTTTGTGGAATCGGTAACCTTGAAATATTTAACATAACGCGGATCGACTGTCTCTGTCTCTTTCTAGATCGGAATAATCGATGTTTCCCGGCAAACTATTGGGAGTTTAATTAAACTTTATACATGAAATTACTCGTTTTGATCCCCGCTACACAGCCGTATACTTTTTATAATTTTGTGGAATCGGGAACCTTGAAATATTTAACATAACGCGGATCGACTGTCTCTGTCTCTTTCTAGATCGGAATAATCGATGTTTCCCGGCAAACTATTGGGAGATTAATTAAACTTTATACACGAAATTACTCGTTTTGATCCCCGCTACACAGCCGTATACTTTTTATAATTTTGTGGAATCGGGAACCTTGAAATATTTAACATAACGCGGATCGACTGTCTCTGTCTCTTTCTAGATCGGAATAATCGATGTTTCCCGGCAAACTATTGGGAGATTAATTAAACTTTATACACGAAATTACTCGTTTTGATCCCCGCTACACAGCCGTATACTTTTTATAATTTTGTGGAATCGGTAACCTTGAAATATTTAACATAACGCGGATCGACTGTCTCTGTCTCTTTCTAGATCGGAATAATCGATGTTTCCCGGCAAACTATTGGGAGTTTAATTAAACTTTATACATGAAATTACTCGTTTTGATCCCCGCTACACAGCCGTATACTTTTTATAATTTTGTGGAATCGGGAACCTTGAAATATTTAACATAACGCGGATCGACTGTCTCTGTCTCTTTCTAGATCGGAATAATCGATGTTTCCCGGCAAACTATTGGGAGATTAATTAAACTTTATACACGAAATTACTCGTTTTGATCCCCGCTACACAGCCGTATACTTTTTATAATTTTGTGGAATCGGGAACCTTGAAATATTTAACATAACGCGGATCGACTGTCTCTGTCTCTTTCTAGATCGGAATAATCGATGTTTCCCGGCAAACTATTGGGAGATTAATTAAACTTTATACACGAAATTACTCGTTTTGATCCCCGCTACACAGCCGTATACTTTTTATAATTTTGTGGAATCGGTAACCTTGAAATATTTAACATAACGCGGATCGACTGTCTCTGTCTCTTTCTAGATCGGAATAATCGATGTTTCCCGGCAAACTATTGGGAGTTTAATTAAACTTTATACATGAAATTACTCGTTTTGATCCCCGCTACACAGCCGTATACTTTTTATAATTTTGTGGAATCGGGAACCTTGAAATATTTAACATAACGCGGATCGACTGTCTCTGTCTCTTTCTAGATCGGAATAATCGATGTTTCCCGGCAAACTATTGGGAGATTAATTAAACTTTATACACGAAATTACTCGTTTTGATCCCCGCTACACAGCCGTATACTTTTTATAATTTTGTGGAATCGGGAACCTTGAAATATTTAACATAACGCGGATCGACTGTCTCTGTCTCTTTCTAGATCGGAATAATCGATGTTTCCCGGCAAACTATTGGGAGATTAATTAAACTTTATACACGAAATTACTCGTTTTGATCCCCGCTACACAGCCGTATACTTTTTATAATTTTGTGGAATCGGTAACCTTGAAATATTTAACATAACGCGGATCGACTGTCTCTGTCTCTTTCTAGATCGGAATAATCGATGTTTCCCGGCAAACTAATGGGATATTAATTAAACTTTATACACGAAATTACTCGTTTTGATCCCTGCTACACAGCCGTATACTTTTTATAATTTTGTGGAATCGGGAACCTTGAAATATTTAACATAACGCGGATCGTCTATCTCTGTCTCTTTCTAGATCGGAAGAATCGATGTTTCCCGGCAAACTAATGGGAGTTTAATTAAACTTTATGCATCAAATCATTCAGTTTGACTCCTGCAACACAACCAAACACTCTCTGTAATTTTCTGAACTGAAAAACCACTGAAATTGCGCTCGAAATGCGGAGCGACGGGTCGACGCGTCTGCACTGTGCGACGGCTAGTCAAAACGTCCGAACAGCGTATTGTTTTCGATCTCTTGGTATAATATTCGTATTCCTTGCTGTGTATAGCTTCCGATCGATTATTGCAATGGTCAAAGTTCCAGCGGCGTAATGCTTTCCATAAGATTACATTAATATAACCAGCGGCATATTGCTTTCTGTCTTGTAATGAAAATTTTATAACCAAGTACCAACGGCGTATTGCTTTCGTTCGGATAATGGAGATTTTACAACCAAGTACCAGCGGTTTCTGTCTTATAATTAAATTATTATAATAAAATAAAGTACCAGCGGCGTGTTACTTTCGTTCGGATAATGGAGATTTTATGTCCAGCGGCGTAGTGCTTTCTATCTTGTAATGTAATTCTTATTACAAAGTACCAGCGGCGTATTGCTTCGTACCAGCGGCGTATTGCTTTTTTACCAGCGGCGTATTGCTTCGTACCAGCGGCGTATTGCTTTTTTTTCCAGCGGCGTATTGGTTCGTACCAGCGGCGTATTGCTTTTTTTCCAGCGGCGTATTGCTTTTTTTCCAGCGGCGTATTGGTTCGTACCAGCG
>NW_027476396.1:100000-117500 GCF_051020955.1 Megalopta genalis | reverse complement strand
TCTTTCAAATATGTACAAGTTTTGCCACATTCCGCGCTTGTAACATATCTTCTTTAACGCTCAATTTCTTTCATTTTTCTACCATACAGATATTTTACCGTACGCCCAAAAACGTACGTATTATATTTTTGTTCTATCATAAAATCACATTTTTCTACGTACGCCAGCTTCGTACGTTTCTATCTTTGCCTTCATAAAATCACAAGATAATTTTATCTTCAAGAGTCTCGCTATTAACATCTTGTAAGATAAATGTACGTCCCAGCTAAAACGTACAAATACTTCAAGTTAAGTAATAATATATCATCGCTATTGACAAATTTTTAAGATCCAAGACACAGTTCTCTCTATATGTTTTAATATTTTTTATGTACTCAAATATATTCAAAGGAAAAAGTACATGGGTGATGCCATAGTCGTGGAAGCGCGTACGCTCACGCTGATCTTCTGACCGCCGGAAGCACGAAACCTCTGATCTGGGCAAAATCGGCAAGCCGAGGAAGAACGGACAGGACACATGCTGGACTGGCGAGAAAGCGTGTTCTTCCGCTCGCGCTAGGCATTTCGATTTCTGACACCTCTTGATTTAAAAAATCAGTTTTTTGATAGTTTTCTCTCTCCACTGGGCTATTTCATTTTAGCCACAGTTTTCAATTGGTACGATTTGCTTCCAAATCTTACAGATGCATTTTAAAAAATTTTTCCATCGCTCGGACAGAAGAGTCGATTGCTCAGTGAGTACGAGTATACATACAAAGTGCATACGGGTAACCAACCCCGTAGGGCTTGCCACATATGGGCCATTCGGTCAAAGACACCGACCCGTGGCCACGCTGTGTGGAGAAAAGTCCGTAACGTAAACGGCACGAAACAGTCAGGACCGAAGCCCCGAAGGAGCTCTGAGACAGCTTCTCGACCGAGATCGTAGAATTGGCCCAAAACCCGCTCTGCTCCGTCCGCCTCGCACGGACCGTGTATCTCTTATAGATACCGAACGGCCGGCAAGGACGCCGGCGCCGCCGGCCGAATAGCACGCGCGCTTATGAGTGTAAACCGCTGCGGCAACAGACCGCCCGGCCGTGCTGTTGTAACATAGCGCGTGAACGAACGAAAAAAATTTTTATAGTAAACATTAAAATAAATTACACTACCGTAAACTAGACAAAAAATTACACATTTTTTCCCAATATGAAAATTTTCACAAACTTTTTAAAGTCCCATCGCATCGAGTAAACTTTTTTAATAACGCGTCCGCACGATTCTAAATGCTTAATCCATATGTGAAATCGTTCACTGATCACGAATATCGCATTTAAAAAAATTACAAAAATTTATTTTTCAAAATAATCAAAAAAAACCGAAAAATCACAAGAGTAAAGTACCATTATTTTAAACAACATGTCGTTCTAAATGCTTAATCCCTATGTAAAAAAGTTATTTAAGCAAGAATATGTAATCGAAAAAAATTAGAAAAATTTATTTTAGCCGTAAATCGAAAATAATGGGGACACCGGAGCTGTTCGAAGCGCCGAGACGCGCCGCGTACGGCCGAATATTTTCTAAGTCCCAACGTACCGATCAAGAGTAAAGTACCATTTTCCTACATTAGATTTCGTTCTAAATGCTTAATCCCTATGTAAAAACGTTAGTTAAGCAAGAATATCGTATTTTTAAAAAAATCTAATGATAGGATTTTCCAGAAAATTGAAAAAACCGAAAAATGTCAAGAGTAAAGTGCCATTTTCTGACATTAGATTTCGTTCTAAATGCTTAATCCCTATGTAGAAACGTTAGTTAAGCAAGAATATCGTATTTTTAAAAAAATCTAATGATAGGATTTTTCAGAAAATTGAAAAAACCGTAAAATGTCAAGAGTAAAGTGCCATTATTTTAAACAATGTATCGTTCTAAATGCTTAATCCCTATGTAAAAAAGTTATTTAAGCAAGAATATGTTATTGAAAAAAATTAGAAAAATTTATTTTAGCCGTAAATCGAAAATAATGGGGACACCGGAGCTGTTCGAAGCGCCGAGACGCGCCGCGTACGGCCGAATATTTTCTAAGTCCCAACGTACCGATCAAGAGTAAAGTACCATTTTCCTACATTAGATTTCGTTCTAAATGCTTAATCCCTATGTAAAAACGTTAGTTAAGCAAGAATATCGTATTTTTAAAAAAATCTAATGATAGGATTTTCCAGAAAATTGAAAAAACCGAAAAATGTCAAGAGTAAAGTGCCATTTTCTGACATTAGATTTCGTTCTAAATGCTTAATCCCTATGTAGAAACGTTAGTTAAGCAAGAATATCGTATTTTTAAAAAAATCTAATGATAGGATTTTTCAGAAAATTGAAAAAACCGTAAAATGTCAAGAGTAAAGTGCCATTATTTTAAACAATGTATCGTTCTAAATGCTTAATCCCTATGTAAAAAAGTTATTTAAGCAAGAATATGTTATTGAAAAAAATTAGAAAAATTTATTTTAGCCGTAAATCGAAAATAATGGGGACACCGGAGCTGTTCGAAGCGCCGAGACGCGCCGCGTACGGCCGAATATTTTCTAAGTCCCAACGTACCGATCAAGAGTAAAGTACCATTTTCCTACATTAGATTTCGTTCTAAATGCTTAATCCCTATGTAAAAACGTTAGTTAAGCAAGAATATCGTATTTTTAAAAAAATCTAATGATAGGATTTTCCAGAAAATTGAAAAAACCGAAAAATGTCAAGAGTAAAGTGCCATTTTCTGACATTAGATTTCGTTCTAAATGCTTAATCCCTATGTAGAAACGTTAGTTAAGCAAGAATATCGTATTTTTAAAAAAATCTAATGGTAGGATTTTTCAGAAAATTGAAAAAACCGTAAAATGTCAAGAGTAAAGTGCCCTTATTTTAAACATTATATCGTTCTAAATGCTTAATCCCTATGTAAAAAAGTTATCTAAGCAAGAATATGTTATTGAATAAAATGAGAAAAATTTATTTTAGCCGTAAATCGAAAATAATGGGTCGAGCGAATCGGTCGATTGCGCCGAGACGCGCTATGATGCAACAGACGAGCGATTGGAACGCCCGAATATTTTCAAAGTCCCAACGTACCGATCAAGAGTAAAGTACCATTTTCCTACATTAGATTTCGTTCTAAATGCTTAATCCCTATGTAAAAACGTTAGTTAAGCAAGAATATCGTATTTTTAAAAAAATCTAATGATAGGATTTTCCAGAAAATTGAAAAAACCGAAAAATGTCAAGAGTAAAGTGCCATTTTCTGACATTAGATTTCGTTCTAAATGCTTAATCCCTATGTAGAAACGTTAGTTATGCAAGATTATCGTATTTTTAAAAAAATCTAATGATAGGATTTTTCAGAAAATTGAAAAAACCGTAAAATGTCAAGAGTAAAGTGCCCTTATTTTAAACATTATATCGTTCTAAATGCTTAATCCCTATGTAAAAAAGTTATCTAAGCAAGAATATGTTATTGAATAAAATGAGAAAAATTTATTTTAGCCGTAAATCGAAAATAATGGGTCGAGCGAATCGGTCGATTGCGCCGAGACGCGCTATGATGCAACAGACGAGCGATTGGAACGCCCGAATATTTTCAAAGTCCCAACGTACCGGTCAAGAGTAAAGTACCATTTTCCTACATTAGATTTCGTTCTAAATGCTTAATCCCTATGTAAAAACGTTAGTTAAGCAAGAATATCGTATTTTAAAAAAAATCTAATGATAGGATTTTCCAGAAAATTGAAAAAACCGAAAAATGTCAAGAGTAAAGTGCCATTTTCTGACATTAGATTTCGTTCTAAATGCTTAATCCCTATGTAGAAACGTTAGTTAAGCAAGAATATCGTATTTTTAAAAAAATCTAATGATAGGATTTTTCAGAAAATTGAAAAAACCGTAAAATGTCAAGAGTAAAGTGCCATTATTTTAAACAATGTATCGTTCTAAATGCTTAATCCCTATGTAAAAAAGTTATTTAAGCAAGAATATGTTATTGAAAAAAATTAGAAAAATTTATTTTAGCCGTAAATCGAAAATAATGGGGACACCGGAGCTGTTCGAAGCGCCGAGACGCGCCGCGTACGGCCGAATATTTTCTAAGTCCCAACGTACCGATCAAGAGTAAAGTACCATTTTCCTACATTAGATTTCGTTCTAAATGCTTAATCCCTATGTAAAAACGTTAGTTAAGCAAGAATATCGTATTTTTAAAAAAATCTAATGATAGGATTTTCCAGAAAATTGAAAAAACCGAAAAATGTCAAGAGTAAAGTGCCATTTTCTGACATTAGATTTCGTTCTAAATGCTTAATCCCTATGTAGAAACGTTAGTTAAGCAAGAATATCGTATTTTTAAAAAAATCTAATGGTAGGATTTTTCAGAAAATTGAAAAAACCGTAAAATGTCAAGAGTAAAGTGCCCTTATTTTAAACATTATATCGTTCTAAATGCTTAATCCCTATGTAAAAAAGTTATCTAAGCAAGAATATGTTATTGAATAAAATGAGAAAAATTTATTTTAGCCGTAAATCGAAAATAATGGGTCGAGCGAATCGGTCGATTGCGCCGAGACGCGCTATGATGCAACAGACGAGCGATTGGAACGCCCGAATATTTTCAAAGTCCCAACGTACCGATCAAGAGTAAAGTACCATTTTCCTACATTAGATTTCGTTCTAAATGCTTAATCCCTATGTAAAAACGTTAGTTAAGCAAGAATATCGTATTTTTAAAAAAATCTAATGATAGGATTTTCCAGAAAATTGAAAAAACCGAAAAATGTCAAGAGTAAAGTGCCATTTTCTGACATTAGATTTCGTTCTAAATGCTTAATCCCTATGTAGAAACGTTAGTTATGCAAGATTATCGTATTTTTAAAAAAATCTAATGATAGGATTTTTCAGAAAATTGAAAAAACCGTAAAATGTCAAGAGTAAAGTGCCCTTATTTTAAACATTATATCGTTCTAAATGCTTAATCCCTATGTAAAAAAGTTATCTAAGCAAGAATATGTTATTGAATAAAATGAGAAAAATTTATTTTAGCCGTAAATCGAAAATAATGGGTCGAGCGAATCGGTCGATTGCGCCGAGACGCGCTATGATGCAACAGACGAGCGATTGGAACGCCCGAATATTTTCAAAGTCCCAACGTACCGGTCAAGAGTAAAGTACCATTTTCCTACATTAGATTTCGTTCTAAATGCTTAATCCCTATGTAAAAACGTTAGTTAAGCAAGAATATCGTATTTTAAAAAAAATCTAATGATAGGATTTTCCAGAAAATTGAAAAAACCGAAAAATGTCAAGAGTAAAGTGCCATTTTCTGACATTAGATTTCGTTCTAAATGCTTAATCCCTATGTAGAAACGTTAGTTAAGCAAGATTATCGTATTTTTAAAAAAATCTAATGATAGGATTTTTCAGAAAATTGAAAAAACCGTAAAATGTCAAGAGTAAAGTGCCCTTATTTTAAACATTATATCGTTCTAAATGCTTAATCCCTATGTAAAAAAGTTATCTAAGCAAGAATATGTTATTGAATAAAATGAGAAAAATTTATTTTAGCCGTAAATCGAAAATAATGGGTCGAGCGAATCGGTCGATTGCGCCGAGACGCGCTATGATGCAACAGACGAGCGATTGGAACGCCCGAATATTTTCAAAGTCCCAACGTACCGGTCAAGAGTAAAGTACCATTTTCCTACATTAGATTTCGTTCTAAATGCTTAATCCCTATGTAAAAACGTTAGTTAAGCAAGAATATCGTATTTTAAAAAAAATCTAATGATAGGATTTTCCAGAAAATTGAAAAAACCGAAAAATGTCAAGAGTAAAGTGCCATTTTCTGACATTAGATTTCGTTCTAAATGCTTAATCCCTATGTAGAAACGTTAGTTATGCAAGATTATCGTATTTTTAAAAAAATCTAATGATAGGATTTTTCAGAAAATTGAAAAAACCGTAAAATGTCAAGAGTAAAGTGCCCTTATTTTAAACATTATATCGTTCTAAATGCTTAATCCCTATGTAAAAAAGTTATCTAAGCAAGAATATGTTATTGAATAAAATGAGAAAAATTTATTTTAGCCGTAAATCGAAAATAATGGGTCGAGCGAATCGGTCGATTGCGCCGAGACGCGCTATGATGCAACAGACGAGCGATTGGAACGCCCGAATATTTTCAAAGTCCCAACGTACCGATCAAGAGTAAAGTACCATTTTCCTACATTAGATTTCGTTCTAAATGCTTAATCCCTATGTAAAAACGTTAGTTAAGCAAGAATATCGTATTTTTAAAAAAATCTAATGATAGGATTTTCCAGAAAATTGAAAAAACCGAAAAATGTCAAGAGTAAAGTGCCCTTTTCTGACATTAGATTTCGTTCTAAATGCTTAATCCCTATGTAGAAACGTTAGTTATGCAAGATTATCGTATTTTTAAAAAAATCTAATGATAGGATTTTTCAGAAAATTGAAAAAACCGTAAAATGTCAAGAGTAAAGTGCCCTTATTTTAAACATTATATCGTTCTAAATGCTTAATCCCTATGTAAAAAAGTTATCTAAGCAAGAATATGTTATTGAATAAAATGAGAAAAATTTATTTTAGCCGTAAATCGAAAATAATGGGTCGAGCGAATCGGTCGATTGCGCCGAGACGCGCTATGATGCAACAGACGAGCGATTGGAACGCCCGAATATTTTCAAAGTCCCAACGTACCGGTCAAGAGTAAAGTACCATTTTCCTACATTAGATTTCGTTCTAAATGCTTAATCCCTATGTAAAAACGTTAGTTAAGCAAGAATATCGTATTTTAAAAAAAATCTAATGATAGGATTTTCCAGAAAATTGAAAAAACCGAAAAATGTCAAGAGTAAAGTGCCATTTTCTGACATTAGATTTCGTTCTAAATGCTTAATCCCTATGTAGAAACGTTAGTTATGCAAGATTATCGTATTTTTAAAAAAATCTAATGATAGGATTTTTCAGAAAATTGAAAAAACCGTAAAATGTCAAGAGTAAAGTGCCCTTATTTTAAACATTATATCGTTCTAAATGCTTAATCCCTATGTAAAAAAGTTATCTAAGCAAGAATATGTTATTGAATAAAATGAGAAAAATTTATTTTAGCCGTAAATCGAAAATAATGGGTCGAGCGAATCGGTCGATTGCGCCGAGACGCGCTATGATGCAACAGACGAGCGATTGGAACGCCCGAATATTTTCAAAGTCCCAACGTACCGGTCAAGAGTAAAGTACCATTTTCCTACATTAGATTTCGTTCTAAATGCTTAATCCCTATGTAAAAACGTTAGTTAAGCAAGAATATCGTATTTTAAAAAAAATCTAATGATAGGATTTTCCAGAAAATTGAAAAAACCGAAAAATGTCAAGAGTAAAGTGCCATTTTCTGACATTAGATTTCGTTCTAAATGCTTAATCCCTATGTAGAAACGTTAGTTAAGCAAGATTATCGTATTTTTAAAAAAATCTAATGATAGGATTTTTCAGAAAATTGAAAAAACCGTAAAATGTCAAGAGTAAAGTGCCCTTATTTTAAACATTATATCGTTCTAAATGCTTAATCCCTATGTAAAAAAGTTATCTAAGCAAGAATATGTTATTGAATAAAATGAGAAAAATTTATTTTAGCCGTAAATCGAAAATAATGGGTCGAGCGAATCGGTCGATTGCGCCGAGACGCGCTATGATGCAACAGACGAGCGATTGGAACGCCCGAATATTTTCAAAGTCCCAACGTACCGGTCAAGAGTAAAGTACCATTTTCCTACATTAGATTTCGTTCTAAATGCTTAATCCCTATGTAAAAACGTTAGTTAAGCAAGAATATCGTATTTTAAAAAAAATCTAATGATAGGATTTTCCAGAAAATTGAAAAAACCGAAAAATGTCAAGAGTAAAGTGCCATTTTCTGACATTAGATTTCGTTCTAAATGCTTAATCCCTATGTAGAAACGTTAGTTATGCAAGATTATCGTATTTTTAAAAAAATCTAATGATAGGATTTTTCAGAAAATTGAAAAAACCGTAAAATGTCAAGAGTAAAGTGCCCTTATTTTAAACATTATATCGTTCTAAATGCTTAATCCCTATGTAAAAAAGTTATCTAAGCAAGAATATGTTATTGAATAAAATGAGAAAAATTTATTTTAGCCGTAAATCGAAAATAATGGGTCGAGCGAATCGGTCGATTGCGCCGAGACGCGCTATGATGCAACAGACGAGCGATTGGAACGCCCGAATATTTTCAAAGTCCCAACGTACCGGTCAAGAGTAAAGTACCATTTTCCTACATTAGATTTCGTTCTAAATGCTTAATCCCTATGTAAAAACGTTAGTTAAGCAAGAATATCGTATTTTTAAAAAAATCTAATGATAGGATTTTCCAGAAAATTGAAAAAACCGAAAAATGTCAAGAGTAAAGTGCCATTTTCTGACATTAGATTTCGTTCTAAATGCTTAATCCCTATGTAGAAACGTTAGTTATGCAAGATTATCGTATTTTTAAAAAAATCTAATGATAGGATTTTTCAGAAAATTGAAAAAACCGTAAAATGTCAAGAGTAAAGTGCCCTTATTTTAAACATTATATCGTTCTAAATGCTTAATCCCTATGTAAAAAAGTTATCTAAGCAAGAATATGTTATTGAATAAAATGAGAAAAATTTATTTTAGCCGTAAATCGAAAATAATGGGTCGAGCGAATCGGTCGATTGCGCCGAGACGCGCTATGATGCAACAGACGAGCGATTGGAACGCCCGAATATTTTCAAAGTCCCAACGTACCGATCAAGAGTAAAGTACCATTTTCCTACATTAGATTTCGTTCTAAATGCTTAATCCCTATGTAAAAACGTTAGTTAAGCAAGAATATCGTATTTTTAAAAAAATCTAATGATAGGATTTTCCAGAAAATTGAAAAAACCGAAAAATGTCAAGAGTAAAGTGCCCTTTTCTGACATTAGATTTCGTTCTAAATGCTTAATCCCTATGTAGAAACGTTAGTTATGCAAGATTATCGTATTTTTAAAAAAATCTAATGATAGGATTTTTCAGAAAATTGAAAAAACCGTAAAATGTCAAGAGTAAAGTGCCCTTATTTTAAACATTATATCGTTCTAAATGCTTAATCCCTATGTAAAAAAGTTATCTAAGCAAGAATATGTTATTGAATAAAATGAGAAAAATTTATTTTAGCCGTAAATCGAAAATAATGGGTCGAGCGAATCGGTCGATTGCGCCGAGACGCGCTATGATGCAACAGACGAGCGATTGGAACGCCCGAATATTTTCAAAGTCCCAACGTACCGGTCAAGAGTAAAGTACCATTTTCCTACATTAGATTTCGTTCTAAATGCTTAATCCCTATGTAAAAACGTTAGTTAAGCAAGAATATCGTATTTTAAAAAAAATCTAATGATAGGATTTTCCAGAAAATTGAAAAAACCGAAAAATGTCAAGAGTAAAGTGCCATTTTCTGACATTAGATTTCGTTCTAAATGCTTAATCCCTATGTAGAAACGTTAGTTAAGCAAGATTATCGTATTTTTAAAAAAATCTAATGATAGGATTTTTCAGAAAATTGAAAAAACCGTAAAATGTCAAGAGTAAAGTGCCCTTATTTTAAACATTATATCGTTCTAAATGCTTAATCCCTATGTAAAAAAGTTATCTAAGCAAGAATATGTTATTGAATAAAATGAGAAAAATTTATTTTAGCCGTAAATCGAAAATAATGGGTCGAGCGAATCGGTCGATTGCGCCGAGACGCGCTATGATGCAACAGACGAGCGATTGGAACGCCCGAATATTTTCAAAGTCCCAACGTACCGGTCAAGAGTAAAGTACCATTTTCCTACATTAGATTTCGTTCTAAATGCTTAATCCCTATGTAAAAACGTTAGTTAAGCAAGAATATCGTATTTTAAAAAAAATCTAATGATAGGATTTTCCAGAAAATTGAAAAAACCGAAAAATGTCAAGAGTAAAGTGCCATTTTCTGACATTAGATTTCGTTCTAAATGCTTAATCCCTATGTAGAAACGTTAGTTATGCAAGATTATCGTATTTTTAAAAAAATCTAATGATAGGATTTTTCAGAAAATTGAAAAAACCGTAAAATGTCAAGAGTAAAGTGCCCTTATTTTAAACATTATATCGTTCTAAATGCTTAATCCCTATGTAAAAAAGTTATCTAAGCAAGAATATGTTATTGAATAAAATGAGAAAAATTTATTTTAGCCGTAAATCGAAAATAATGGGTCGAGCGAATCGGTCGATTGCGCCGAGACGCGCTATGATGCAACAGACGAGCGATTGGAACGCCCGAATATTTTCAAAGTCCCAACGTACCGGTCAAGAGTAAAGTACCATTTTCCTACATTAGATTTCGTTCTAAATGCTTAATCCCTATGTAAAAACGTTAGTTAAGCAAGAATATCGTATTTTTAAAAAAATCTAATGATAGGATTTTCCAGAAAATTGAAAAAACCGAAAAATGTCAAGAGTAAAGTGCCATTTTCTGACATTAGATTTCGTTCTAAATGCTTAATCCCTATGTAGAAACGTTAGTTATGCAAGATTATCGTATTTTTAAAAAAATCTAATGATAGGATTTTTCAGAAAATTGAAAAAACCGTAAAATGTCAAGAGTAAAGTGCCCTTATTTTAAACATTATATCGTTCTAAATGCTTAATCCCTATGTAAAAAAGTTATCTAAGCAAGAATATGTTATTGAATAAAATGAGAAAAATTTATTTTAGCCGTAAATCGAAAATAATGGGTCGAGCGAATCGGTCGATTGCGCCGAGACGCGCTATGATGCAACAGACGAGCGATTGGAACGCCCGAATATTTTCAAAGTCCCAACGTACCGGTCAAGAGTAAAGTACCATTTTCCTACATTAGATTTCGTTCTAAATGCTTAATCCCTATGTAAAAACGTTAGTTAAGCAAGAATATCGTATTTTAAAAAAAATCTAATGATAGGATTTTCCAGAAAATTGAAAAAACCGAAAAATGTCAAGAGTAAAGTGCCATTTTCTGACATTAGATTTCGTTCTAAATGCTTAATCCCTATGTAGAAACGTTAGTTAAGCAAGATTATCGTATTTTTAAAAAAATCTAATGATAGGATTTTTCAGAAAATTGAAAAAACCGTAAAATGTCAAGAGTAAAGTGCCCTTATTTTAAACATTATATCGTTCTAAATGCTTAATCCCTATGTAAAAAAGTTATCTAAGCAAGAATATGTTATTGAATAAAATGAGAAAAATTTATTTTAGCCGTAAATCGAAAATAATGGGTCGAGCGAATCGGTCGATTGCGCCGAGACGCGCTATGATGCAACAGACGAGCGATTGGAACGCCCGAATATTTTCAAAGTCCCAACGTACCGGTCAAGAGTAAAGTACCATTTTCCTACATTAGATTTCGTTCTAAATGCTTAATCCCTATGTAAAAACGTTAGTTAAGCAAGAATATCGTATTTTTAAAAAAATCTAATGATAGGATTTTCCAGAAAATTGAAAAAACCGAAAAATGTCAAGAGTAAAGTGCCATTTTCTGACATTAGATTTCGTTCTAAATGCTTAATCCCTATGTAGAAACGTTAGTTATGCAAGATTATCGTATTTTTAAAAAAATCTAATGATAGGATTTTTCAGAAAATTGAAAAAACCGTAAAATGTCAAGAGTAAAGTGCCCTTATTTTAAACATTATATCGTTCTAAATGCTTAATCCCTATGTAAAAAAGTTATCTAAGCAAGAATATGTTATTGAATAAAATGAGAAAAATTTATTTTAGCCGTAAATCGAAAATAATGGGTCGAGCGAATCGGTCGATTGCGCCGAGACGCGCTATGATGCAACAGACGAGCGATTGGAACGCCCGAATATTTTCAAAGTCCCAACGTACCGGTCAAGAGTAAAGTACCATTTTCCTACATTAGATTTCGTTCTAAATGCTTAATCCCTATGTAAAAACGTTAGTTAAGCAAGAATATCGTATTTTAAAAAAAATCTAATGATAGGATTTTCCAGAAAATTGAAAAAACCGAAAAATGTCAAGAGTAAAGTGCCATTTTCTGACATTAGATTTCGTTCTAAATGCTTAATCCCTATGTAGAAACGTTAGTTATGCAAGATTATCGTATTTTTAAAAAAATCTAATGATAGGATTTTTCAGAAAATTGAAAAAACCGTAAAATGTCAAGAGTAAAGTGCCCTTATTTTAAACATTATATCGTTCTAAATGCTTAATCCCTATGTAAAAAAGTTATCTAAGCAAGAATATGTTATTGAATAAAATGAGAAAAATTTATTTTAGCCGTAAATCGAAAATAATGGGTCGAGCGAATCGGTCGATTGCGCCGAGACGCGCTATGATGCAACAGACGAGCGATTGGAACGCCCGAATATTTTCAAAGTCCCAACGTACCGGTCAAGAGTAAAGTACCATTTTCCTACATTAGATTTCGTTCTAAATGCTTAATCCCTATGTAAAAACGTTAGTTAAGCAAGAATATCGTATTTTTAAAAAAATCTAATGATAGGATTTTCCAGAAAATTGAAAAAACCGAAAAATGTCAAGAGTAAAGTGCCATTTTCTGACATTAGATTTCGTTCTAAATGCTTAATCCCTATGTAGAAACGTTAGTTAAGCAAGAATATCGTATTTTTAAAAAAATCTAATGGTAGGATTTTTCAGAAAATTGAAAAAACCGTAAAATGTCAAGAGTAAAGTGCCCTTATTTTAAACATTATATCGTTCTAAATGCTTAATCCCTATGTAAAAAAGTTATCTAAGCAAGAATATGTTATTGAATAAAATGAGAAAAATTTATTTTAGCCGTAAATCGAAAATAATGGGTCGAGCGAATCGGTCGATTGCGCCGAGACGCGCTATGATGCAACAGACGAGCGATTGGAACGCCCGAATATTTTCAAAGTCCCAACGTACCGATCAAGAGTAAAGTACCATTTTCCTACATTAGATTTCGTTCTAAATGCTTAATCCCTATGTAAAAACGTTAGTTAAGCAAGAATATCGTATTTTTAAAAAAATCTAATGATAGGATTTTCCAGAAAATTGAAAAAACCGAAAAATGTCAAGAGTAAAGTGCCATTTTCTGACATTAGATTTCGTTCTAAATGCTTAATCCCTATGTAGAAACGTTAGTTATGCAAGATTATCGTATTTTTAAAAAAATCTAATGATAGGATTTTTCAGAAAATTGAAAAAACCGTAAAATGTCAAGAGTAAAGTGCCCTTATTTTAAACATTATATCGTTCTAAATGCTTAATCCCTATGTAAAAAAGTTATCTAAGCAAGAATATGTTATTGAATAAAATGAGAAAAATTTATTTTAGCCGTAAATCGAAAATAATGGGTCGAGCGAATCGGTCGATTGCGCCGAGACGCGCTATGATGCAACAGACGAGCGTTTGGAACGCCCGAATATTTTCAAAGTCCCAACGTACCGGTCAAGAGTAAAGTACCATTTTCCTACATTAGATTTCGTTCTAAATGCTTAATCCCTATGTAAAAACGTTAGTTAAGCAAGAATATCGTATTTTTAAAAAAATCTAATGATAGGATTTTCCAGAAAATTGAAAAAACCGAAAAATGTCAAGAGTAAAGTGCCATTTTCTGACATTAGATTTCGTTCTAAATGCTTAATCCCTATGTAGAAACGTTAGTTATGCAAGATTATCGTATTTTTAAAAAAATCTAATGATAGGATTTTTCAGAAAATTGAAAAAACCGTAAAATGTCAAGAGTAAAGTGCCCTTATTTTAAACATTATATCGTTCTAAATGCTTAATCCCTATGTAAAAAAGTTATCTAAGCAAGAATATGTTATTGAATAAAATGAGAAAAATTTATTTTAGCCGTAAATCGAAAAAAAGACTGTTCGTTTCTCTGTCTCTCTCGCGCGATCGAAGTATTGATGTTTCCCGGCAATGTAATGGGATATTAATTAAACTTTATACACGAAATTACTCGTTTTGATCCCCGCTACACAGCCGTATACTTTTTATAATTTTGTGGAATCGGGAACCTTGAAATATTTAACATAACGCGGATCGACTGTCTCTGTCTCTTTCTAGATCGGAATAATCGATGTTTCCCGGCAAACTAATGGGATATTAATTATACTTTATACACGAAATTACTCGTTTTGATCCCCGCTACACAGCCGTATACTTTTTATAATTTTGTGGAATCGGTAACCTTGAAATATTTAACATAACGCGGATCGACTGTCTCTGTCTCTTTCTAGATCGGAATAATCGATGTTTCCCGGCAAACTATTGGGAGTTTAATTAAACTTTATACATGAAATTACTCGTTTTGATCCCCGCTACACAGCCGTATACTTTTTATAATTTTGTGGAATCGGGAACCTTGAAATATTTAACATAACGCGGATCGACTGTCTCTGTCTCTTTCTAGATCGGAATAATCGATGTTTCCCGGCAAACTATTGGGAGATTAATTAAACTTTATACACGAAATTACTCGTTTTGATCCCCGCTACACAGCCGTATACTTTTTATAATTTTGTGGAATCGGGAACCTTGAAATATTTAACATAACGCGGATCGACTGTCTCTGTCTCTTTCTAGATCGGAATAATCGATGTTTCCCGGCAAACTAATGGGATATTAATTATACTTTATACACGAAATTACTCGTTTTGATCCCCGCTACACAGCCGTATACTTTTTATAATTTTGTGGAATCGGTAACCTTGAAATATTTAACATAACGCGGATCGACTGTCTCTGTCTCTTTCTAGATCGGAATAATCGATGTTTCCCGGCAAACTATTGGGAGTTTAATTAAACTTTATACATGAAATTACTCGTTTTGATCCCCGCTACACAGCCGTATACTTTTTATAATTTTGTGGAATCGGGAACCTTGAAATATTTAACATAACGCGGATCGACTGTCTCTGTCTCTTTCTAGATCGGAATAATCGATGTTTCCCGGCAAACTATTGGGAGATTAATTAAACTTTATACACGAAATTACTCGTTTTGATCCCCGCTACACAGCCGTATACTTTTTATAATTTTGTGGAATCGGGAACCTTGAAATATTTAACATAACGCGGATCGACTGTCTCTGTCTCTTTCTAGATCGGAATAATCGATGTTTCCCGGCAAACTATTGGGAGTTTAATTAAACTTTATACACGAAATTACTCGTTTTGATCCCCGCTACACAGCCGTATACTTTTTATAATTTTGTGGAATCGGTAACCTTGAAATATTTAACATAACGCGGATCGACTGTCTCTGTCTCTTTCTAGATCGGAATAATCGATGTTTCCCGGCAAACTATTGGGAGTTTAATTAAACTTTATACATGAAATTACTCGTTTTGATCCCCGCTACACAGCCGTATACTTTTTATAATTTTGTGGAATCGGGAACCTTGAAATATTTAACATAACGCGGATCGACTGTCTCTGTCTCTTTCTAGATCGGAATAATCGATGTTTCCCGGCAAACTATTGGGAGATTAATTAAACTTTATACACGAAATTACTCGTTTTGATCCCCGCTACACAGCCGTATACTTTTTATAATTTTGTGGAATCGGGAACCTTGAAATATTTAACATAACGCGGATCGACTGTCTCTGTCTCTTTCTAGATCGGAATAATCGATGTTTCCCGGCAAACTATTGGGAGATTAATTAAACTTTATACACGAAATTACTCGTTTTGATCCCCGCTACACAGCCGTATACTTTTTATAATTTTGTGGAATCGGTAACCTTGAAATATTTAACATAACGCGGATCGACTGTCTCTGTCTCTTTCTAGATCGGAATAATCGATGTTTCCCGGCAAACTATTGGGAGTTTAATTAAACTTTATACATGAAATTACTCGTTTTGATCCCCGCTACACAGCCGTATACTTTTTATAATTTTGTGGAATCGGGAACCTTGAAATATTTAACATAACGCGGATCGACTGTCTCTGTCTCTTTCTAGATCGGAATAATCGATGTTTCCCGGCAAACTATTGGGAGATTAATTAAACTTTATACACGAAATTACTCGTTTTGATCCCCGCTACACAGCCGTATACTTTTTATAATTTTGTGGAATCGGGAACCTTGAAATATTTAACATAACGCGGATCGACTGTCTCTGTCTCTTTCTAGATCGGAATAATCGATGTTTCCCGGCAAACTATTGGGAGATTAATTAAACTTTATACACGAAATTACTCGTTTTGATCCCCGCTACACAGCCGTATACTTTTTATAATTTTGTGGAATCGGTAACCTTGAAATATTTAACATAACGCGGATCGACTGTCTCTGTCTCTTTCTAGATCGGAATAATCGATGTTTCCCGGCAAACTATTGGGAGTTTAATTAAACTTTATACATGAAATTACTCGTTTTGATCCCCGCTACACAGCCGTATACTTTTTATAATTTTGTGGAATCGGGAACCTTGAAATATTTAACATAACGCGGATCGACTGTCTCTGTCTCTTTCTAGATCGGAATAATCGATGTTTCCCGGCAAACTATTGGGAGATTAATTAAACTTTATACACGAAATTACTCGTTTTGATCCCCGCTACACAGCCGTATACTTTTTATAATTTTGTGGAATCGGGAACCTTGAAATATTTAACATAACGCGGATCGACTGTCTCTTTCTCTTTCTAGATCGGAATAATCGATGTTTCCCGGCAAACTATTGGGAGATTAATTAAACTTTATACACGAAATTACTCGTTTTGATCCCCGCTACACAGCCGTATACTTTTTATAATTTTGTGGAATCGGTAACCTTGAAATATTTAACATAACGCGGATCGACTGTCTCTGTCTCTTTCTAGATCGGAATAATCGATGTTTCCCGGCAAACTAATGGGATATTAATTAAACTTTATACACGAAATTACTCGTTTTGATCCCTGCTACACAGCCGTATACTTTTTATAATTTTGTGGAATCGGGAACCTTGAAATATTTAACATAACGCGGATCGTCTATCTCTGTCTCTTTCTAGATCGGAAGAATCGATGTTTCCCGGCAAACTAATGGGAGTTTAATTAAACTTTATGCATCAAATCATTCAGTTTGACTCCTGCAACACAACCAAACACTCTCTGTAATTTTCTGAACTGAAAAACCACTGAAATTGCGCTCGAAATGCGGAGCGACGGGTCGACGCGTCTGCACTGTGCGACGGCTAGTCAAAACGTCCGAACAGCGTATTGTTTTCGATCTCTTGGTATAATATTCGTATTCCTTGCTGTGTATAGCTTCCGATCGATTATTGCAATGGTCAAAGTTCCAGCGGCGTAATGCTTTCCATAAGATTACATTAATATAACCAGCGGCATATTGCTTTCTGTCTTGTAATGAAAATTTTATAACCAAGTACCAACGGCGTATTGCTTTCGTTCGGATAATGGAG